>NW_027109386.1:858643-897753 GCF_000696795.3 Halyomorpha halys
CTCATTTATCATCCACGGTCAACTATCTCTCATAATTGAGGATGTAATTATTTTGTTGTATCATAATTAAATATTTCTAAATTATTTTCTGTTGAACAAAGATTAAAAGGTTTATTTCTTTTTCACAGCGTGGTGATGGATGTTTGCCTGGTTATCTACAGGTGACCAATCTATTCTAACCATAGGGGGGTCAAGTTTTTTATTTTGTGGGACCGCCACTTAATGAAAAAAGTCAACACATATATTTAGAAAGTTAAATATTTAAATTGGTCAAGGCCACAGTTCCAAGCCCAGTGTTAACTTCATAGAGACTTTATAGTATTGACAATAGTGTTGTATATATGTGAACTAAAAGGCATAAACCAATATAACATTCAAATCTGAAGCACTTAATGGTTTAGTTTGAATAAAAATACATACGCAAATAGTGAAATTGATAAAAGAAACATTCCTTTTTTATTACGTTTTTCAGATCATCTAAATTTGAAATTTAATGATGGGATAATTTAATATAATCCTAAAGGATTTTTTATCGGTTGAGAATTTTTGTGGAAACGAAGTAGAAAATCGAAAAAAAATAGTTGAGAGTTCGATTTCAAAATTTTGTCATCATAACTAATGCATTACTTTATTAAGGCGTCTTCATCGTGCTTACTTGATCGACGAAGATCAAATTATAAAGTTGAATAAGAATTTATTTAAATTCTCGAAAAAATGGGAAATTAAATTCTTGAACGAGTGTTGTATAAAATCCGCTTCATTCTTCATTCGGTTTGTTCAATTTTTTTACACTGTTTATTCACAAAGCAATTTGAATGGTTTTGAACGAATTAAGTGTTTGATGAAAAAAGTTCTCGATACGAATTCATCTTAAAATTTGATATAACATCAGAATACGTAAATAAAATAAACTTATCCCATTGGAAAATTCAGAGTTAGGTGCTCTTAAGTTAACTGAAGTCATAATAACTGGAGCTTAAACAATTAACAATACATTATAATTAAGTATTTTATATGCACGTGTAATTTAACTAATAGCCAATGAATGTTTCTTATTTCGATAATTATCGTATTGATCAACTCCTCTTTACCTTTCGCTGAAGTGAATCAATACAAGGGATTACCAACGTAATCCTCAGTGTAACAAATTAGTACAATAAATAGCTTTTCAATTAATAACACATTTTCTCATTAACAAACCTTGAATACTGAAATCGAATAATATAATATTAAGCAAAAATAATAAACTGATTCATAAAGTTAACTACTCACCAGTCAACAAAATATTGGTAGGTTATCATCAGTACGGAACACTTTTATTGCCAATTAAGCACACACTTATACATCCCGTATTTACAGTTATATATACTCCTACATTGATACATATAATTTGAAATATATCTAATATATACAAATGAATATTTATTTGTTGGTACTTTATGCACTACCAAACCGTTCATCTGAATGTGATGCTCTTTGCTAAATTTTCACGGAACATTATAAGAAGGCCCAATTTTTTCGGTAAAACAAAAGTGATTAACAAAACTGAGAATTATTTATAATCTTAACACTTTCTTGAGACTGGTTAATATTGTTTAAATAAATAAAATTTGTTATCCATTTTAGTCTCAAATAATTTTTTATTCCTTTATAAGTCCGAAGTTTCGGCCTATTCGGCCATCCTTAAGGATCTAAATAAGTATAATTTTAGAACCAAATCATTTAAAAACTAACATCGTGCAGGCTCTTTGTCCAGGCCATTTATATCAGTCCATCAAATACACTAAATAGTCAAATGTTCTCATTACATTAAAAATTAAAAATATTTATCACTGTCAACCTGTGTTAAAATTACTTATTCCTACTAACATACTTACTTAAAATTACTTACTTCTTTGTTAAAATGTATCACAACAATTTATCATAGATTGCTGAATTGTTGTCATCGAATATATGATAAATTTTAAAATAGAAGGTTGAGTGTGATAAATATTTTTAATTTTTTAATGTGATGAGAACATTTGACTAATTAGTGTGATTGATGGACTGATATATATGACCAGGGAAGAATAGCCTGCATGATGTTAGTTTTTAAATGACTTGGTTCTAATATTGTATTAACATTGTCCTAGGGGATGGCCGAATTGGCCGAAACGTCGGACTTATAAATAAATAAATATTTATTTAAACAAAACTAAGAATTTTTTAAGTGTAGCTCAAAGAGTTTACATTTTTTCATGGTTATTATATATCAATGGATTTAGCTCTTTCTCAAGAACAAGATAAAAATATTACTGATCCTTTTAAATGATTTTGTATTTAATAAAGATTAAAAAAACATCATGTGGATTTTAGTAAAGTAGGTCAAAAATTTCGTTCTATGAATAAGCAAATGATATTCGTTTTTAGCGTTGTCTAAAATCCTCAAATACAATTTTTCAAAGAAATTAAAAATTAGAATTTTTTCACCTTGATTTATTTGGATGATTGTTTTTTATTCAATTTAAGGCGAAAATTTTGATATCTTATGCGATCTGATATCTGATAAATTGATGTGAAAAATGAATATCAACTTTTCACTCTTAAAATATATTTCACCACACTTTGACAGGTCAGTCATTCTTAATTGTTTCAATAAACTACTAATATTGAAGTACAACGAGAGTTATCGTATAGAAAATATTTATATTTTATGGATTATGTATATGAAAAAAAATCATTGATTATCAAATTGTTTATTAGTGTTCAATTAATATATATATAGGATATATATATATCCTCAAATGTAGCAACAGCGAAGCACTGCCGGGTCTGCTAGCATTTTATAAATTCTGAAATCACACACAAGCTAATTTGAAGAAAGAAAAAAACGTTAATAAGGAAGAAAATAAAATAATAAGCACTCAAGCATTACGGGACAGGACACTTGGGACCATATGGGACCCTAAAATCTGGAATTTATTTCCTTTATGGCAGTACCTTATCACATCCCGCATTAGCGGTAAATTCATTCCATAAATAGCAGGTTTCGTTCCGAGCACTCACGATTTGTTAGTCCCGAGCCGGATTTTGCGGGTTCTCTTTTGGCACTAACTCGCCGGCTCCATTTGGCCCTGGATCAGATTTAAGTCCTTCAGTGAAAAAGATTAAACTAAGGAGGGGTTTCAAGGAATCTAAATTTGCATCGTGTTTTAGCTGGAGAGAAAACATTGATCCAAACCACTCTGTATGAAATATTAAGGTATTTTTCATTAATAACATCCATTTAAATTTACAACTTTTAAACTGAATGTAGTTTGAGGAAGTGAGACACGAATTCAGTGGGATTTGAGGCCACTTCTCATCAAAGTGAATGTGTTTTGAAAAAAGATTGGGTTACATGAATCAGTTATAATTTGTTTTTAAAATTGTAATTATAATTTTATTTATTATTGATCTCTATATTACATAAAAAAAGTTTTTATTAATCACCGTGTAATATTTTATTTAACATATAAGGTGGAATAATAAAAACGGGTCATAAAAAAATTAGTTTAACTGATGAAGAATGCATTTTGTGAAAAAAAGAGGATATGAAAAAAGTTTATCTGCAAAGTTGCATAATTTGTAATATTATATCCGTGGTCGGAGTACCCCCATATTTTATTTTTATTTTTTAAATATTTTATTGAATAATATTAAATTCTCTGCTATATTTACAAACATTGAAAATAGAGACAAGAGAGCAGATTTACAAAGAAAAAAAATTAAACTTAAAGTAAAATAAAATCTTAAACTTATTCATTTCTATTTACATTCTGAATAGGAAACCCCGAACTGAGCTTGCATACCGAATTGTGAAGGAAAAATCAGTAGTCCGGAAGATCCCGGCACTTCTCTACGGTATTCAAACCTGTATTGCTTACAAAGCAGGGAATGGTGGAAATAGATAAATAAGTTACTGAATGCCAGTGGAGGCTGAGTGAGGGTACTAGGCGTATATCAATTATTTATTTACTAATAATATTAATAAGTCTCTGAGTCACAGTCGTTTCAACCTTTCAACCTTTGGGAAGGATTTTAGGGATGATGCTAATTCATCTATTATTATATTTATTATTAATTTTATTCTTATCGCAGCTAATACCAGTTTTATTGCATGTAATATGTTTTTGTTTTTTTAATCGCTTTTTCCAAATTATAGAAGAAAATATTTTATCCAAATACTTTAAATATGATCTTATCTTGTTTTGATTTTATAATTTTTTTTATCAAAAAATTAGGACTTTCAAGAGCCTACAGCATTGTATTTGTATGCATAATTCCCTATGCTACTAGTTTTAGTGTATTACCTATTTATTAATCTTCATTCATTGAGTTTTTATTTAAAAAACAAAAAAACGAGAAAATCAATTTTCAAGCTGTAATCCGAAAAAGCTGCATAACAAAAAAAGTAAATAGTGTTATATATTCCAATTTTGAGAATAGGAACTCAAAATCTGATAGTACTGATTTCGTTTGAATTTGCCAAGGATAATTCGACAACTTCCATGAAGTAATGACAAAGAAATCAATATTTAAATGTAAACCGTCATTCATAGACACAATGTTCTTCAAATGGAAATTAATGGTTCATAATTTATTGAGTTATATGATCATTCATTAATTTAATATATAAATTGAATACACAATTTTTACTGCATTGATTTTTTTAATATAAAAGAACATTTCTTTGTTATTTTTCAACTTTACCACTTGATGTCTTTCCTAAAAAAAAACAAAACATTTCAGTGGAATAAAGAGCGATTCTGGAGTTCGAGAACTGGTCCTCTCCCTTTCTCAAGTGAAAGTACAACGGTACCTACTATCCATCGAACATGAGGGCCATTTTCGATGTTTCTAATCTTTATCGAAAACCTTTTCCATAATAACTTTAAATAAAAAAATTAATGATTTCAAAGTTAATTTAAACAAATACATATACAAAATTAGCTGTTTTTTAAAAGATTAAAAACGAATTATCCGAATCGTTTTTTAATCTAAAAAAAATGGATATTTATGAACAAACATCAGAATTTAGTTATAATATTAGTTTTTATTATTAGGTTTTTATTTTTTTTTTTTGGTGTAATTTTGAATTATAATACTAAGCCTCATTTTAATTTCTTAGATTTGTGAATAGATGAATATATTTGAATATTTCGACAAATTTTTTAATTCAGAAAACAAACCTAGAGAATAAAGTTAAAATTATATTTATATTTATAGATAATATGTAACCTAGAAACCTATTAAACACAACAGAAGATTAAATTTAATAGTTTTTGGTAATTAATTTTAATGCTTAAAACTTTTTTTAAAATATATTTTGCTTAAAAAAATTTTTTATGGAAACATTTTTTTGGTAAACAATTTTTTTCAAAGATTAATAACTGCATAAATGCATTTTATTCATTAACAGATTTATTTCTTAAAAGTATTTTTATTAAATTTAATGATCCATTTATAGCATGTCATATATTAACACTTTTAATACATAACAGAAAAAGTTCTGGCTAATAAGTTTTTTTTTCAATTTTTTTTACCCCATATGCAAATTAACTTATTTATATTTAACTATAAATTAAAATCATTATTACACAACCAAAGATATAAAATAAACTTATGGAGTAATATTTATTTAAAACTACTTTTTCTTGCTTTCATTAGAAAGGTATAAAATCAATCTAATAAATTTATCCTGCATTAAAAGTACAGATATTCGCCATTTCAACAGTTTTATTTACGTTAATTACGAATAAAATCCAGAGGAGCTAAACTGTAATAAAATAAAATTCTCATCATAAAGATTATTTTCTAGACAGATCGTTCTTCCTTTCCCCAATCCAATGGCATAAAGAGGGGGCAGTAGCTATCTTTGGCTTATGGGTGTTCAAATCTGAAACCTGATCCCGGATACATAGGTAAAACTGATAACTAATTTGCTTATTAAAAAATTTACTTTATTTAAAAAATATTTGATGTTAAATTTAAAAATAGTAACGTAACATACTGTTGTAAAAGAAAAATGAAAATTGTAAAAAAAAGTTTGACTAGCACTGACAGCCTCACAAAGTTACATGGAGCTTGATATGATGAGAAAAGATTTTCAACGTCATCTTCCAGTCAACACCTCGACTCTATGCACCCTTTTAGAACTCCATTAGCGATTCGTTTATCCAGCATTTTCACCATTCTTAAAACCCGTTGCAGAAGATCTTCCCCAAAGTTGAATTCCTTTTCAGTCCCCTTAATCTGGTAGAGCTGGGGCCTTGAGGTTTCTCCGAAGCCCGCTCTCTCTGTCGTGGCACTGATGAGATCTTATGTTACGGCAGCTCACATCACAAGACATTAAATGGGCTCGAGGAGAAAAGTATTTTTGCACTGTCATCAGGCTTCAAGTTTTTATTTCATTTTTTTCCCCCTATCCGTCCTAGGTTTGTCTGAAGGAGAACGAGGCAGGCAGTACAATCAGAAAGTAAACTTATTAATGATATAGTGAGCTGTAATAGAGAGTGAAATGGCCGAATGGTATCTCTCAAGAACGTACTGCCTAACAAGGAAGAAAGGCGTTTTTATAGGCGTAACATCGCTCACGCCTATAAAAACGCCTTTCTTCCAATATACGAAATTATTTGAATGTGAACTATCATGATTTTTTTTTATTAGCTCCAATTCCATAAATATATGCCTATTTGTTTGTCTGTTTTTTTCCATAAAAAATCAGCGAAGATAATGGAATAAAGGATTAATGATAAAATATTTCAGGTATTTTCTATGAAAACTGAATTTTTTTTGTGATGTTATGAGTAAGAGTCCTGCGGGTTTAGTGCGGGAGTAAGCCTACGATACTTTCAAGTAGTGTATTATAAAATATAATTATAACATATATAATATAAAATACTAGAAGTATAAGATTATGAAACATTTTAATTAAGGGCGAAATATAAAATTATAGATATAAAACAAAATATCAACATTACTAATAAGATTGTTGATCCTGAAGATGAGGAAGTTTCCGGAAACGTTGTTGGAAAAGTGTTAAGGAGCTTTTTCAAAAATACTTAATAATAAAACAATTAATGATTTTTTTTTTAATGACAATATATCAGATGCAAATCTTCTTGGATAATTTTTTTTATCAAGAATCTGCATTTTTAATTAATGCGCTATAATTAATAATTTTTAAAAACCAGAAGTTTTTATTATAATTTAATGTGACAACTGATGTAAATAAATCTATTTTTACGCCGAAAAAGACTCTTATCTGTTGATAAAAATACTGAAGAAACTACGAAAACTCGATTTGCGAATTTAGACAACCTCTCATATCAGTTATTTTCAAACATCCTAGCTATGTCTAATATACAGGCTAAAAATACAACGAAATAAAAGATACGAAGGAAGTTATTTTCATTTAGTTTAGTTAATTGTGTTGTGATGGTTTGAAACGCTGTATGATGGATTTCGGATTTAAGCCATTACGACTCAAAACGGTCGGCATATACTGAACCAAAGACCGTTCATTGGTTATAGTGATACAAGTTTTATATTTTTTTATTAATATCAATAATTAATTAAATTACTTATGCAGACATTTTTTTTAATGACGTCCTTCTTGTGATATCTGAACAAGAATGGACATCAACAAGGTGTTTCTTAGTATTGCCAATAAAGCAATTGATATTTGTATTGTATTTTTTTTTTCCATTTTAATTGTAATTATTTTTCCTTTTTATTCCTTTTCCGAGATAATATAGAAGAGGATATAAAAAAGCTTCCGGTCAATCATCTTCGACTCGTGCTTCTTTTTTTTTTATTTAATAATTCTGATGCTTAGTGGAAATTTTCAGCATGTTTTTTTCTTAAAATAATTTACTACAGTTTATTTTAATAATTTTTCTTTTTGTAAAACTGAGAATTTTCATATTTGGAAACTATTTATTTACTTATAACTAGAGGATTGACGTTTCGGAGATCTCCCCTGGCTGCCAGCCTGATTTTTCCATTTATATATATTTTTTTCATTATTCTATCAGCTTGTATAAAAAGTTATCTATGAAAGTTAAGTCATAAAATTTGTAGAATAATAGTTTTAATTTACTTACAGGAGTATCATATATTAATGTCCCAGTGGAATAGGGTGAAATAATGAATGAAGGAGAGCTCCGAAGCGTCAATATAATAGCAATATGTTAATAAAAAGTTTAAAAAATAGGGATATTTAGTTGTTCATTAAAAAAAAAAAAAGCATATATATTTTTTTCTCTGAAAAAACCTGTAACATCGTTTTTAAACTATGACTCATGATAGTATGAATCTAGCAAATAAAAATCCAGCAAACGGAACTCAGCTATCCAACGCTTTCGAAATGTACACTAGATCAGAGATACTTTCATCTGTCCTATGTTGCGATATATATTGCCTGCAGCCAGTGAGATAATTATCTAGGTAGCAGTGGACATAACATCATTGCCTCACAGATATCGCTGGTGATGGTAGCTTCCGCTCGGTGGACCACGCATAAGCCACTGGAGCCGTTACAGGAAGAGAGTTACCGCGGAGGCCGAGAATTGAAGACAATGTCCTCCTTTCACTGATCTAATTATAGGGCCTCGGCATGTCCCACCGAATGGATTACTACTGACCGAATTCGGACGCAATTGGCGGATTATCGGAAATAGTGGCGTAAAAAGTATCCGTTATTCAGTGAAGCTGTGTCAAGGCCTTTGGTCTCGTCTTTACGGCCTTCAAAATCGCTTCCTTCCTCTCTAAAAAAATGTTTGTCAATATTCCTCACTTCCGTTACCTGAGATATTGACTGAAAAAGGATTGAGTATTTTCTCATTTGTTTTGTACTCCAAAATGTTACAGTCATGAACCATACATCTTATATAATATTTAGTTCCTAGAACTATACTTTCCCTCAAATGTCGAGGGTAAAGCAAGACAAGACGTTAGGAGATCTCAGTGCTCCAAACGCAACCGCTTCACTCGTATTAAAGTCCAGTGGGGTCAGAGGACAGATACTGAAGATGTTGGGACGTTTGTAGCTCAGGGGGCTAAGAGACTGCCTCGCGACTGCAGCGGCGCCGGCTAAATCCGCCTGGGGTATAGAATTTTATTTCTGTGGTGGTCTCACGAAATAAAAATTTCACACCCCCTCCACTTCCATGGTTAGAATTAGGAATAGGTTGGTTATCCCTAGAGAACCCCCGTATGTCAGAAATGACAAGGAAGGGGGAAAACATGACACAAAGTACACCGAAGATGCAGAATGGAGATGAGGTAATTTCCTGAAGTAGAGTTTAGAAAAGGTCTCAGTAACACCCTTTTTTAATGAATCGAGAATCAAAACAATCTCCATTTGTAAATACCATCATTTTCTTTCTTCTGCCTTGGCCTGTTCTTTTCTTTCAACAGGCGGTATAAATTATCAAATAGAAGAAAATTTGATTTCAAAATGAGGAAAACAAATAAAAAAATTAGTGAAAATAGCGAAATAAAAAGTTTAATTAGAAGAAAATATCGGTGGAGTACGCTGATTAAAACGGGAAATTTCTAAAAGGTATAAAAACCAACAAAGCAAAAGGAAAAGAAAACATAATACACAACTATGTAATATGTTAAATCTTCAATAGTCGAGGAGTGACCACCAGAAGTCTAAATATGTATTTCTGACACTGTTCAGATCTCCAGTAAAATGTAATGAATTAATAAAAGAATAATTTATTCCTCTATGAATAATCAAATAGTATAGACTTCATGATGATTTAGCAGACAAATTATTCACAAAAACGTTGTATTTAAATTATTACAATTTTATCGAAGTAATTCAAGTTGTAGCTATAGATATTATTTACAATAATAAGGTGATCTGATTAGGAAAAAAGAGATGTAATAGATATTGGTGAAAGGAAAGAACGGAGAAGGATTGGCGAATAAAGAGGGAGAGAGAACTCCAGAAAGAGTTTGCCCGAATAGTGGAAGATTTCCTGAAGGAGGCGATTCAATGAAAGGGCATATATAGATGAACGGTTGGTATCTCGTAGAAGCGTTTGTAGCTAAGGGAGTTAAGGCGTCAACTTTCAGCGGCACGGGTTCGAATCAGCCTAGGGTGTTAACCAGAGTTGGATAAATCACAATTACAATTGCTTTCCAATCACTGGAATTTGTAGCAATGAAATTAAATCACAATTGTGATTTGTAATTTCAACTACTTAATGAACCACTGTAATGCCAATAATGGTTAGACATTACAATTACTGGTCTAACCAAAGTTATCGCAATTAAATTTGTCTATAATTAGTAATTGAAATTACATTTTGCCCAACACTGGTGTTTACATTCATTTCGTGGCAGGCCTACGAAATGAAAACTTGACTCCCCTCACCATGATTAGTATAGGGTGGTAACCTATGGATAAATCCAATAAGAAGATATTTCCAAAAATTGAAAAATGTAAGCATCCTACTTATTATCGCTGTTAAGAAGTTAAGCAAATATATATACATTTGTAACCGGCAAAGTTTCTCTAAAAGAAAGCGGGGTTAGAAGGTATATCATCCATGGAATTATATAAGTAAAACATACCTCGTTATAGTTCCTGGATTAGATTATTCATTTATTATATTAAGTGAAAGTAATAAATTTATAGATGAATGTAACAGCTAATGTAGCAGAGAAAAAAATAGTTATTACACTATATCTTCCTCACTATTTATACAGGATTGATAGGAACATAATTAACTATAGTTAAAAGGATAATAATTTTATTTCTTAATAAATTTGATTTATCTTTCGAAAATAAAATTTACGACAGGAACCGAGTGGGTCATCAAAAAACTAAGCAAAAGTAATATTCTGAGGAATTGATTTTGGGCAATTTTTGCACTAATCCCCAATTTCTTTTCAAATTTGAGACAAATCAGACGCGTCGTTTTCGAAATATCTGCCGAGAAAAGTACGTTTACGCTTATGTAAGCAAAAGTAGTCGACAGAACATAAAATACATATTAGAGGACCAAGTAGATACCAACCCGCACAATTTATCGATTTATGACTATCTCAGTAACGGTTCATACAATTATGGCAGAACACAATTCTTTTTAAGAGACAAACAGAAACAAATTTGTTCCTTCATATTTAAATTGCTAAGAAATATTTTTTTTTTTTTTCAATTTCGGCATACATACAAATGCTTCCCTACTTTCTGCAAAGAGAAAAAAAAATATATAATAATAATATAAGACGTTATTATATTAATAAACATATATAATTATCATAATTAATAAAAATAGATAATAATAACAAACACGTTTCAAACATCAAGGAACACATTTAATTCAATCTTTGGCAGCTTATCTAGAATCGAATTTGTGACATAATGAATTAGACGTAAAATTATATAGTATATATTTTATTTCGCTTCATCTAGAGTAATTTTTTTTTCTTGACATACAGAACAAATATAGCTACATCCGTACATTTTATTGTAAAACGACAAATCAAATTTTGAAAAATAACCGAAATGGTCAGGAAGCCATCCTGACCTATACCACTTTTTTTTCTTTAATTACGTAATTATTTTTAAATATACGCAATACATGCCAAATTATATATTTTTTATTGTGATTAATAATCTGAGTCATTATGAATAGTTGTTTAGGTAGGATTTTTTTATATTTGAAAAATTGGTCTAAATCTAGGATACAACAAATCATGTTGTACAGCATGATGTATAAACTGACCTCACTGAAGTTAATAAAGGTTCGGGGTTGACCTCACGTCTGGGTTCGAGTCACGTTTTTCAAGAACGACATGCGCCCCTAAGGTCGCAAAAGAATTACACCCTGTTCTACAACTGCTACTGGGACACGGAACTGTTAAGCTAATCTGGAGCAGTTGGATGTACTTTGATCTTAGGTTGAAGTGGTCTTATTATTTTATAATTATTATTATTATTATTAAACGCGAACTAATTACTACAATCAATGTTCTTTCGCTGTGATAAAAATCACATATTTTATTTGTATGCAACATAATAAGAAATATTGGATTTGATATTGCACTTTTGTTGGCTCTTAATGAAAAATTATTTTATTATTACTTTACTTTATTATTAATTACAGCCAGATGAGAGGAGAATTGTGATCAAGTTTTGATGAGCTGTTTTCAACGAATCTATTCGTACCAAACTCTACTGAAAAATTAATTTTTGTCCAATGGTATGTGTATCTGTGCCACGGTTATTTCACGAAAGGTAGAACGATTTTGTTGATTTTAGTTTTAATTATATTTTGTAGGGTCTCAACCTTCGATGACTATGTGCCAAATCAGACACATGAGGTGCCATTTTGATGCAATGCCTGGAAACCACATTTATGTACTACACTACCATCTATAAGAAAAAGCAATTTTTTTTCCCTCATGGAACAAATTATACATTTTATATATATGATTGACCGTATTTTTCAACTTATGAAGAAAATAGTCGGGGGTGCGGTCAAAAGAAAACAAAAATAGTTGTTAACTATTAATAAAATACTACATTACATAAAGTTGTTAACTATTTTTTATTTCCTTATGACCGCACTCCCAACCATCTTCTTCATAATATGGTAAACTACATATCTGTGTACCTTAATCATAAAAGTTCATCAAATTCACTAAACAAAATAAAAGATAAGAAGAACCAGTAATAAAAAGAAACAACCCTTTAAGGGAATTACACTAGAATAGAAATAAAATCATAAATAGTCGTTGTTTGGTGAGGTTAAGAAAGGATGGGATCCTCCCACCCCCCACGTTTTAATAACCATTCAAATTTTAGACAGAATTTTCTCTGTATTTCATTTATTACTATTTCGACATCAGAAACCGAATAGGAATCCTTTCAGACTTTTTTAAAACGTTTTGTAAACATTTCCCTATGGAAACCCACTTAACTAATCGAAATCAATAAATTACCCAGAAACTTAAAGATTCTCCTTTAAATGATAGTTATCTAAAGAAAAATTAAACTTAAAGAAAAAATCTTAATACATGGAAAAAAGAGCATACATGCAAAACCGATATTACGGAAGAAAAATTAAATACATTTTTTATTTGCACTTGCACCAGCCGATTTTTAATGTCGGTGATTTCATTTAAGGATTGTTGTGTAAGTGGAGGGTCCAGATATATATTTATATTATTAAAAAATAATAAAATATTTGAAAGTGTATTAAATAGGTTACCAACTTTCTCGCGTCGATACGTTAAAATAAATAACAAATAAGTGCTATTTCATATTAAAAAAAAATTATTTTGAAAGAGAATTATTTTTTTAAAAATAAATACTTCTGTTTCAAAAACTACTGATGTCCTATAACATATTAAAGAAGCCATTGTCACTGAAATGCACAATGAAAATAGTAGAGGAATATATCTACTCACAGTGATGGGATAGTACTCTGCAACTTTTGCTCTATAAAGGTCTCGAGTAAACTTAGGATTCAGGTCGTCACTGTCTTGCACTTTCACGATGAGGTGTGTATTGGTGCTCCTCCTAGGTGTTCCGCCATCCTATACAACATAAACGATATTTATTAATGTATGGAATTGATGATTTTATACATTTAATTTTAAATAAATATTTTTTAACTATATTGCCCTTGCGAGAACTCTCGCATTACATGTATTACCTTTTACTCCTTAATCGATTCTAAGTTTGAGCGATACCATGCTCATACTTATAAACAACATAATATTATCACGAAAGTCTATTCAACACACACAATTTGTAATGACTATTTTTAATTAACAGCCTCACACTATTTATTTGTGACGATACTGTAGTTTCTTAAAAAAGTTAATAATATTTTATTTAATAAGAAATGGCCATATCCCAATGAAAAAAAACCCATAGGCAAGAGAAAAAACGAAATATGAGTAAGTATTCTATGGCAAACATAAGAAGATGAACTTATTCGTACGCTACATCGGTAAAACGCTTCATTTTCGGGCTTTAAAAAACAGAATCCAATTTCATCCAACGCCTCGATCTGACACCTCTGTCAGAGTTTTGAAACCTCTTAGTTATTTCAATATAATAAATAAAGAAAGAAAATGAAATTTTTTTATAAACTTTTAGCGGAAAGTTTCCACTATGAAGAACCAGCAGCAGCTGTTTCATAGTCGAACAGCCTCGTTGATAGCAAAGGTTACCGAACTTCCGAAGTAATCATTTTCCGCCTCGAGGACGTAGTGGTTGACAAGTTCCTGTTTTTAAGACGGCATTCAAAAGTTCTGTTATACCTCTCCCTTAAGTACCGTTAGCTAAGATATTTACCCGGTTTAGAATCATTAGGTATTAAAAGAAAAATATAGATAACTAAAGGTTAAGATCATGGTTATAAATATAAATTATAAATACATTAGCGTACATCTGAAATTTAAATCGACCTAGGAGAGTATGATTTATGCTACTTCATGTAATTTGGCGTCCTTTTGATATCATAAGATGTGAGGTTGATCGGTTTACTCCCCTAGGTGCTAACAGTAGAGCTTCTTGATTTTTGTTCTACAAAACTGATATTACAAAACATGAATATGGGAAAAATCTGTAGCATACATAGCTAATACTCACAGATGCAGTAACGGTCAAGTTGAAGATGGTGTCTCCACCATCGTAGTCCAGTGACTTCTTGAGTACGAGGGCTGGCCTCTGACCTGTCATCTCCAGAGAGAACCTTCCGTCGGGATTACCTCCAGTGATGGTGTAAATTAGCTCGGAGTTGGGAGTGTTGGGCTTGTCCATGTCCACGGCCTGGACGCCTCGGAACACTGTAAGGCCTGGAAGTTGGAAATCGTGTTGTATTAGGAAGAAAAGAAGGTTTCAAATAGTTCAAGAATGGTAATAATAACTATCAAGGAGCTTGGTTCTTTTCCAGTTTTGTATAAGTTACTTACACATACCCTAAATAAACTCAAGGAAAAAATCTTCAGATGTGATTATCATTAATTTATTTGAAAACAATCGTTAATATATTGGGCGAGCAGCATATATTACATGCAACTGATTTTATAATGGATACTGGTATACATCACTAGAATGGTAATTCGTAATACAATGATTAAACTTGGATAGTACTTGTATCTTAAGATCATGCGTTCCTCATCTCTTGAAAAGAAAGTAGCCGTTTACATAACGATCAGTACGTCTCTTTTACATGGTCTGTATTATTAAGTCAATGTATTGACTGTCTAAGGGATATATTGTAACCATAATCTTTGTGATATATATACCATATTGATTAATATATATACTATATTGACCGTGTAATGGCGTATCTATTCAAGTCAAACTTTTGAATACCCAAGGCGATTTTTCTCTTTTACTAATTAATTTTAAATAGGAGGATTAGTGTAAAAATGGTTCGGCACTATTTTTATCAAATCATACAATTTTGTTTACACTTACTCAAACGTTTTGTCTGTATAAAAAAAAACCACTTGTACTAAATATATTATTTTTCAAACAAAACATTGTCTTGAAATAAAATTATATACCAAGTATAAATGATAAGGAATGTATACTGAACTATGTACTGTTTTTTTAATAGATCGATTTTTCCCAACTCAAAGAAGTCTGCGGACCACTGAGCCGAAAAGTGAACCAGATGCGAAATGCGCCCCCCCCCCAACTCTCGACGGGAGGCCAAGGGGGTCTCCCTCGAAAAGTATTTGAAAATTAGGCTAGTAAAAAGGGCATTTTGAATCACTTTTATTGTGTATTTGACTGTTAAAATCTTTTAGCTGACAACCCAAATACTAGGAAAGATAATTAATAAAATAGCTTTACAATTAATTCTACAATAAAATATATCTTATAGGACCCTTCCGCGACCCAATCCAAATTACCAAATTAAAAAAAAATCAAAATTATATTTATGCTTTTAACATTAAAATTTGAATTTAGTTAGAAATTAAAAATAAATTCAACAAAACATTCGATTATGGAGATTTCGTATTATAGTTATATTGAGCCTTGAAGACTATGTGCTGCGTCCAGTAAGACACCACTGACGGACAGCATGGCCTTGCTTGGAAAGGGGGCCACTGGAACAGCATACCTCTGCGGCTCTGTTCTCTGGAGGCGGTCGCCTAGATGTCTTCACAATTCCACGCTACTTAATAGTTCACTTTAAATCGTTACCGACTAGTATTTATTTATTTTTAATTTATAATATTTATGAATACATTCTGTTAATAGGAGACTAGTTTCCTGGAATACTTAAATTAGGAGAAAGCAAATAATGAAATGTGTTTGGTTACCTGTGGGAGTGAGTTCATCAACGTTAACCTCGTAAGGGGCATCAATGAAGACTGGATCGTGGTCGTTGACATCTTCGACGTAAACAGTCGTTGACAGGTAGGCCTTCGTCTGAAAAAAAATCTCTTATTAATTAGATGAAATATTTTTAATTAATAATTGTAAATTATAAATAAAATATCAGTTATTCATTATTATGATTATTAATCATTCTTATTTTTAAATTGTTTTTGTACTAATAATACCAAAAATAACATAAAATAAATATATGAAAGGAATATGGTCCGGGTGCGGTCAAGAAAAACTCAAATAGTAGAAATATACTAATTTAATGAGCCAACGTTTCGCCCCACGTTGCAGGGCTTCTTCAGGGCTATTTTGACTGCCGTCCCTGAAGAAGCCCTGCAACGTGGGGCGAAACGTTGGCTCATTAAATTAGTATATTTCTACTATTTGAGTTTTTCATAAAATAAATATATTTTTTTCAAATAAAACATTTAAATTTACAGCAATTCCAACGAACCCTATCGGAACATTTTAGGGTACCATTTCAAACTTTTTGAAAATATTTTATTCTATTGCTTTTCAGGAATCCATTTCATCTTACATTCACTTCTTTATTCTTTATAACAACGTTTATTCTTTGAAACAACGTTTCAAAGTGTACTGTAATTTGGATGTGTCAATGGACAGTAAGAAAAAAGTTCAATTTAACAGGCAAATATTGTTTGAAAATAGCAAAAGAAAAGAATGAGCTTTTTAACAAAAAAACAAAAACAAAAATGGACTTATACAATTATATATAGATGTTATAAATAATAAAAAAGTGGATAAATGCTATAAACTAAAGTTCTAAAAAAATGTAAAGTTTTAAAATGTAAAACATTTTGGAACGTAGTTGTAGGATTACAAATAATTATTTATATTTTTGAAAATAATTTTAAAATTGATTATATATCCATATTTTAAAAAATAATTTTGATGCTTGATTTCATTAAAAGCTGCTTGCCTTTTCCACGCAGCTTCATTAGCATTAAATTATTATTTCGATCATAATTATGATGTATCTCGAAAAAAAATATTTCTGTTTTTTTTTAAGAAAAAAATTTAAATAAAAAAAAGAAATCTTTCTTTTAATTTATTTATTCAATACCATATCGGCCTGGTGGGTCTTACATGGTGAATATGTGATTATATTTTTTTACATTATCTTTTATTCTAACAATTGATTATAGGGGGGTATAGTCTTGTACAAAAGACACCCCTAACTATTTACAAAGTTACAATTAAAAGTAAATAAGGTAAAATAAAATAATGCTTTTTAATAAAAGAGAAAAGTAAAATTAATAACAAAAAATAACGACATTTGTAGTGCTAACAAAACAAACAATTGCCCTCTAATGGTAAAAAAACAAACAAGTTAATCAAAAAAAAGAAGAAGAGAAAAAAACCAATAAATAAAATAGAAGTAGTATGAATAATAGAATTAATAAATATAGACTTTATAAGAGAATGTCCTGCAGCATTCTGGGCTTCAGTCTTTGGGTTGAGGTTGGGTTTTTCCAAGTTCTAGGTCATTGCATCTTTAACTATTGGTAAATAGGAGTGGAACTTGGTGAACCGTTAAATAAATCTTAAAAGATAGCTTTGCCTGTTCGGTAGCTTTGATCACGAGAAAAATATATTTATATAAAATTATTTATTTAACATTTATAATATTAGTAAATAATATAATAATAAATATAATAAATAATATTTATTCTGGTTCCTTTCCCTGTAAAACCTGAAAATCACTTCACAGCAAACAATAGCTCTACAAACACAAGTAAATACAACCGCAATATACATAACATATTTTAAGGCTATTAACCACCTGAAAAATCAACGCTTTTAATATAATTACTGAAAATAAATGGTAATAAGAATTAATGTTTTCTATTATTTTTTTCTTATCTTACTTTATTTGCAAAAGTAATGCGTTTTCAAACAATAATCGTACCCATTGAAAATTTGTTTAGTGTATTAGCTTATAAAGTAATAAATTTGTCATCGTGTATAAAGTTATCATGGCAAAGACTGTTTTATGTCTATTGATCATGGAGTGGTGTTATAAAACCTAAGCTTTACTCAATAAATGCCCTGTTTGAAATAAAAAAAATTGCTCCAGTAGTTCCTGAAATTTAGGCCTATAAACAAAAAAAATCTTTAGCTTTTAATATCAATTTAGATATCATGTGATGCAGTTTCTAGTAGACCGAATAAATTAACCAAAAACATTTGGCCGACGTTGCCCGTTTTTAATATTAATTAAAATTATTTTTTTAATTAATGAATAGAAATGCGGTTTAATAATTATATAGCACGTTCTAAACCAAGCTATGTATATTAAAAATATTAATAAATAAAATTATGAAAAAAATGAAAATGATAAGTAATAAATAAATAAGAGTTGATTTTTTTAAATTTAAACTATATTAAAGTAAGTTGTCACTGAATTTAAGCCCCGACTGTAATTACTATGTATATCATATTCTTGAGATCGCCAACTATTTCTTTTGAGGATAAGTACAATAATCTTCCATCAATAAAATATATGTTTGTATGTTATGTTATATAACTACAAGTCCGATCGCTTTCTGGTGTACATGTATATAAATTATCATAAGCTAAATTATATATTGTACCAACTCGTGTTCTGTGGGTATTTATGAAAGTTCATAATTTGTCACCAACGTGTAGAATGTACCATTTCGAAATATCCGAGCCCTGTATATTGTATATATATTGGTTCTGGTTAATAAATTAGTTATATAACTGGTGCAAACTGGTTCCGTAACAGACTAATCTAAGCGACGTCATGCAACTAATGTTCCCATACTTGAGTCTGCTTTCTAATTGAATTTTCATTCTTGCTTGAATCATCATCTAAGTATTAAAATTGATTTAGTAATTATGTTGAAGAGATAAATAGCAATATAATTATTTTAAAAACATATATTTTATTAAATTTATTAATTACAATTTACAACTGAATTAAAAGAAATATAAAGCTAGTTATTGAGCCGTGAATTATACTTCATTGGCATAATACTTTTTATTTATTTATTTAATGTGATTTACAACAGTACAGACAATAAATACAATGAGTAAATATGTTATATGTTTCATTTACACTTTAAAATCTTGGAAAGGAACCACCAATTGGTGGTACTTCAAGGATTAATTTAAATTAGAAGGTCCCGTGGCCATCTTCTTTTCAGACGCCTCGGAGGATTATCAGGGATTGTTAAGGATGAGAGATTAAGAATTAATATTTTATAAAAGAGTTTGGAATGAAAAGATGCATATCTGTTTTGGGTCATATCTGCAACGGATGGAATGTTAAGGTCTTTGTGAATGAGTTTATTTTTAACGTAATGAGGATCATCAAGGATTTTACGTAGGATTTTGGATTATAAGGATTGGATGCGGGAGGAATTTAATGGTTTGGAAGAGTCACAGAGTTCAATTCCAATGTCCAAATTGGTCTGATTATCGTAGTGTATACTAATTTTTTGTAGTGAGTGGGGAGTTTAGAGCGATTGTCAAGTAGGTTTTGTAGCAATCGCAATCTACGAGCAGTTATCGGTTCAGTCTTTTATGTGGATTCCAAGTAAGTCTCTGGCATAATACTAAATTATAGAGGATCTACTCATTAGTTGAAGTCCAATAACATTTCTTGATAAGAAGATTTTGATCTTACTTTAATTGATCTGCTTCTCAGACGCCTAGCAGAATTATCGGGAATTGAAGAGGAAGCAAGGTTATAAACAAGTGGGTATTGGTGGTTTAGGTGTTTATCATAAAAGAATTGATGTCTGGTTCGAGCTAAATCGAGAAAATGTTTAACATTGTGATGATTGGGTATGATTTTATTGTTGTATCGCAAGAACTATACACAAGAAGAACTCGATGGTTTAATGGAGCTCCTTAACTCCACTTGGGGTTAATAAGTCCAAATATATCTTATAGCCTTTTGTAATTAATTGGGAGTTCAGACTGTCTAGTGTTGTAATAGTCGGAGTCGACAAGCAGTTTCCTGTCTTTTTAGTCTTGTATGAGGAATCAATGTCAGTCGTTTGTTCAGATGTAGTACTAGACAGCGGAACTATTTAACAGAGATAAGTGAAGTATTATTAAAAGATACTATAAGGCAGAAATCATTGGTTTACGACGAAGTGTAAAGGTTATTCCATGGGATCTGTTGGAATTTATTTTAATCCTCCAGTACTTACACCACTCTTCCAGATGGAATACATTAAACACAAATATATATTTCGAAAGCTCTCCTTTTTACGCATTACTTCAAGTTGAATTTTCAAGATTAATGGATATTTTAAATATATAATTTAATTTATTACTAAAAAAAAGTACATCTCATAATTCTTTTTCAAAAGAAAGAGCTATTTTAGCGTAAACGGGACAACTAGTAAACGATACGAGGTTTAGGAATGTATGAATTTCTCACTTCTGTGGGAACAACCTCATGTTTTCGAATTATCATGGGCACGTAGCAGGTACAGTTTGTGGAAAATGTCACATCACGCCCAGGCAACTTGCATAGCGGGATTAAGTGGTGGGGCTGTTCTATTAGAACAAAGTCTTTATCAGCTCATAAGATTACATATTAATAGAGAACATTAAATAATGATACCTAAATCATAAATTCATAAGTGAATTAAGACATAATTGCGTTGAAAATTGGACACTATTTAAAATTAAGGATGATATATGCTATTTTTGAGCATATATTGTGCTAAATATTTTTTTTTTTTTTTATAATTATTAATCTAAACTTTTGATAATTATATATTTAATCGAATTTTTAAAAATATAGTAAAAAAATATTTAAACTTCAACTGACGACAATTGAATGAGTATTTGTTAATAATTCTAATTTAAATCTTAAAGGATTTATTTTGATTGTAGATAATATAAATTTATTGTTATTTTTTATTCATTATTCTTCAATAGTATAGGGAAATGAATTGGAAAAGAAAAAAAGAAACAGTCTATTACTAAGTTACAGTGCAAATGGTTTAAGCAGAATACGTTCTTAAGTAAATTTAGGACAAAATATAATTACCTGGTTGTAATTCACAAGGAAACTAGAGAAAATACAACGCAATCCTGAAGATGGGAAATGGGCAAAAACATTAAACGGATATATTAAAAACATTAAAGAAAAATGAATAATAAAACAAGAAAATAAAATGGAATTAGTTTTATAAGTATTATATATTAATTGGATAATCTTACATTTTTTTTGTAGATACAGTTGAATGAATGCATACAATACGCAGCACAATACATTAAGTAGTTGAGTCCAAATTGTATTGGAGACAAAAGGTTTGTCTTTAGCAGGAAGCTATACCTCCTTTTATTATCAACTTTTAAAAAATAAACAAAATGTTTATGTAAAAGCAATGTAATTTTTTGCTTTCATAATATCAAATTATAAGCGAAAAAAAAGAAAAAGGAAATTAACAAAAAGCTATAGTTCGTTTTTTTTTTTTTAATGTAACTAGACCCTCTTTTAGGTAATCTAAAGTTGGATCAGTTACGTTAGAATTTTTTCTTGCAGCATATTTTACTTAAATTATTACTAACCTATTAATTTCGATTTTTGGATCATATTCGTAATACGAAAAGAAAAACGGAAAAACTTTACCCTCCAATGGACTTTATGAAATAAGCCCCGTCTTTTTCAATAGCTGAATGAATATTAAGTTAAGATTTTTAAGAAAAATTAACCCTGATACATCAATTAAACAATAATCATAAACCTGCCAATTCACCGGATATATAATCTTAAATAAATGAAGAATATAAAAAATCCAAGCGTGGTTAGAAAATGTAGAAACATTTTGAGTGAAATCGTGATAATACATAAAAACTTTTTTTTAATGATTTGATGAGCAATGATACCAGAATAAATAAGACCTAATCTGAGAGGGAGAGGTGTTGAGAAAATGGAGGTAATGGCGAACCAAAAAAAAATTTGCAAATTGTATTTTAGCGTGATGCGAGCTTGCCAGATTAAGGTCAGTATTCTAAAATCAAGCGTGCATTGAGGCTAAAGATTTCCGGTGAGAACTAACAATATTTTTATGAAAGGGGGTGAAAAACTGAACTGTAGATGAAACTGTTTGAGGTCCATATTTGAGATAAACTTAATAATTAATTTGTTTCATAGATCGATTATTCAATAAAAAAACAAACATATAATGCAACGACTTTAAATTAAGTTTCTACGACTTTAAAATTAATATTATCAACACATAATACAATACAATAAAAAGGAATGTACACATCTTAACTTTTTCTTTCAAATTCCAAGAACCTTACAGTAAAATAAAATATATTACCTTGGACTACGCCCTTTCGACATAAATCAGTCTCTTGATCAATTACCGCAACCTTTAAATCAGGGAATGTTGCAGAATGTTGTTGATGCTGAATGTTTGTGCCCGAAACAATAAATAAATAAACATAAATTAAGCATTATCATCTTTATATAGTCTAAATAACCAGCTATTCTATCTCATTATATTCTTGTAGTGAAGTTACATAAAAAGCTATCCATATCCTGATATTAAGTAATATGATGATATAACTGTTTTAATTTAAGCTTTATATATATTAGAGCGTACTTTTCAACTTCGCTCATTTAACAGATCATTGCCGGCCTCCCTCAAGGTTATTGCTCAGGCCCAATATTATTCAATTTGTTCATAAATGACTTCCCTAAAATAAAAAATGTTACTATGAGGGGTTTATCGATGGTACAGCGTTACTCTCTCCTTCTTGTCTTATATATTTAAAGAATCATTAAAAAAACTAGTATAAATAACTTAAGAAAAACTGCAAGCTTTCCCAAATAAATACTACAGAATTGTTATAAAGTGCAATATCGATAGGCACTAGAATAATCAAGATGCACTTATAATTAAATATGGACACCGTACATGAGTACATATATAAACAGACTCATTTCTCTCAATCTTTCCTTTTTTGAACACATTCATAACTGAAATAGGAAATTACACAAAAACAGCGATTCGTAGAAATAAACATAAATGAATTTCTGTTAAAATCGTAAATACAAAAATGAATATTGTTTTATTTCAAAACAGTTTTGGTTTCGATTTTTTCTCTTAGTTAATTTTACAAAAATATAAAAAAATTGCTCATATCACTTTTCTTTAATAACGGCACATATCTGAAAAATTTTTGAATTATATATATTCCCAAGGTAGTACCGTAGTCTTATTGGTGTCGTCCTACTGTCAGTGCCAAAGCTAGTAGAACCATAAAAAATTATCTCCAATTTACGATACAATTTATACAATACGTTATATACAAAATAAATAAAAAATCAGATAAGATAGCATATTTTTATAAGTTTATTATTTTTTTGTTTGTGTTGGCTCTGCAGCCAAATCCTTGTAGAACTTTGGCCAGTCGAACCAGCCTCCTCCACGCCTGCCTGTCTTGGATTACTGCTTTCCAGTTTCCTGCTTACAGCTCTTTCGCATCTTTGTCGATTTTATTAACCAATCCTGTTTTTGGCCTCCTACATGATCTCTTGCCAACTACAGTGGCATTCATTGTCATGTAGAGGCGTCCTGACGGATTGCTTCGAGCCAAATGGCCCGCCCATCTTAATCGCTTTGCCTTCATATTATGAGATATTGGTTGACCAAGCAGCTCACTTTCTTTTCTTCTCCTAGATTGCTCGGGTAATTGTATGAAGGAATTTTATTTAAAATCTCTCTATTCTGCTTTCTAGGGTGCTTTTAAGAGCCCAGTGATAAGTATTAAATAAAATATGTTTTATACGTTCAGTCCAACTACAGAAACCTATTAAGCATTTGTCAATAAACAAGATGCAGCTCGATCTGTGACACAATTTACCGAGTCATTCCTGAACTAGAACAGAACGATAAACTACTGAATTTCACAAGCACACAACATATCTTGGATGCCGTGTAGAAGTTCCCGTTCTTATACCAAGAAACTGGTTCGTCGTTCCTTGCATAACTGGAGACATAAATAATTTTAATCTGACATTTCTTCTTTCTCTTTAAGCTTCAGAATCTTAAATTTATATCGCGGAAAATTTTAAGGTGGATCAATGTATAAAATAAATTTTAGTATAGTATAGTAAAAATAAGTGCTAATATAATTAATACATAACTATCACAATTAAATTAAATGACGAACAAAAGAACTTATATTTTTAATCAAGTAAAAATATATTGAAGTTAGTTATTGGGTGACGATAACATTTTTAAACAATACTCGCAAATAAAAGAATTATTGAAATTAAAATTTAAACTATAAGAAGGAATTCATTTATTGCAAATTATAAATACCAACCGATATTCCTCTGATTTCTTTTCTTCTTTTTTCTTTTTTTTTTTAAAAGATTATTTTTATAGCAAAGGTTTTTATTTGGTTACTTCTATTTAAGCGAATTCCGAGTGAATCGATAGTTAAATATATTAGGCACAACTAGTCATTTATGTGTAAAATAGTAAAAAATAATTTTGTACCAGTACAACCAACGAAGGGTTAGGGGTGGTTTGGGGTGCAGTACTTTTTAAGGAAGTACTGATACTAAACCGAGCAAAAAGACAAAGAGGAAACCATGCACACAGTGGACTCTGCCACCCATCTTAAAATGCGAAAAAGTAGTATACGGATAAAAACTGTGAACAAGGAATATATACTTGTATCTGTATTTGTGTAATGAAGAAAAGGTAAGAAATAGAAATTTAGAACAAATAATAGAGAGAGTCCACATTTTTTTGGATCTCCGTATAGCATTGATTTTCATTGCTAATTAAAAAAAAAAAAAATAAAAAATGAACATTCAAAAACTTGAAGAGTCTTTTTTTTATTAAATACAAAGCTAATTGGATTGTGAAGATAAGAATCGTAAAATGAACTGAAACGAGACTTGCATCAGCTTCGTTATGCAAACGACAAGGACTGGTTCACAAATCCTAAACCTCAGTTAAACCTAACTGTAGAGGTGCTACAATATATATCCCCAGTCTGTCATTAAGCACCGTTAGTTCATATATTTCATCTTATTATTGTCATGTTATTTCTTAATTGAGAGACAGTAATTGCGTGCAATACCGCATTTTGACACTTTCTTAGTCAACAAAAGTGACAAAGAAGAACTATATTACATCGGAATAAATCAAATTAAAAATAAAATAAGTATATAATTAAACAAACAAAAATATAATTTACGAGATACTTATACAATTGAAATGAACTATTACAAAAATAATTCAGACTTATATCAGATGTTATATCTTTCTTATTGTTTTCATATAAATATATATATATTTTTTTAATGCTCTTATATTATTTATTGGGAATTGCATTTTCAAGAAATTATCCTTTTATCTCTAAATTTTTATTATGTAAGTAATCAACTATACTTAAAAATTAATGATTTGCCATGTCGTGTCAAATCAAAATACAACAGAACAATTCAGGTACAATATGGTAGTTTTTCTCGGAATTGGATGAAATTGATACCAAATTTACCTAGACTAGACCCATTTTACAAAAATTATTTATTTTTCTTCCAAATCAGACGAGCCTTTTTCAAAATATAGACGTGAAGAAAAATAAGTTATCTTACGGACAACTCTAAAAATTACATAAAAATGAGAAAAATAGTTCCTGAGACTATGCCCGAACACATATTTGATACAGAAAGCCATTAAACGAAATTTATTTATTGATGTCTAAAATATAAATTGCAAATGGACAGTTTCAATGCAAAGGACGTAATTATGTCCTTATATTTTTTTTTTTTTATCTCTTGGGTTAATACAAAGCTTACCCACCTTTGGCAGGGGTGGATCAATAACTGAAATCCATTTTTTTTTCATTATATAATAATTAAGACCAAAACAATTGATTTAGCTTTTATAAGGCTAACAAAACGTAAAAGGTAATTATTTTGTCTGATTGAAAAATTATAAAACATAATAAAAGATCCATAAAACTAGAAAACAAGGGTTAAAATGATATTATTTCTCATATTATCATATTTTCACCAGCTTGCATAAGACCCTACCAAATTAAATATTGAACTTAACGTTTCAATAAAGTGATCACCGTTCGATTTAATAAATGATAAAGTTTTAATTATTAGTTTGAATATCTTATGCACTAGGAAAATTGAATAGGAACTCCTTTCTTCCGTCGGCTTTCCTTACAGTTACCAATTAATGTAACTACCAATTACTGTTAGCCAAATGATTTACTAAATATTATAATGTTAGTTAATAACCACCGAGACATTTATGGGATCCTTTCTAAGAACCACATCGTAAAGTTAATAAAATGTTCATTACCAGGAATACAAAAAATTTGGGCTTGACGAAATTTTTGACTATAACTCTACATATAAGACAATATTTATGGGATAGGTTTGGGTGGAGAAGGCTGGTTCGAGAGGCCGAAGTTTTATTAGACCTGTAGAACCAACCGAGAAAAAAAATATCCTTCTAAAATCCGTGATATAAAAGTTTAGAAATGAATATAAAATCACACATACCCCTAATTAATGATTTTCGATACAGAGCAAAGTCATTAAATTTTCCGTAAAGTGTAACCAAAATAGTTAATCCTGTAGAACATATGTTAGTATCAATGCCAATAGAAATAATTTATCTTCTCAAAGGATATTAATCCCATAATACACAAAATATCCTTTAAAATAGTGAGTATAAAGTTCCTTTTTTTCTCAATTCTGGCAAATATTTTTAAAGACCAGGATCAAAAATACAATAAATTTATTTCTGGGTTTTAAATTTTTTTTCTTACCCTTATATTTTGTATACAATATAACGTTTTCATGCGATATATTTCTTTCTGAACATCCAATTTTATCTAGGAAACACATATATAAGGTATTTTAACAGAATAATTTAGAATAAATCTTTAAAAGAGCTATTTATAATATAATTACAGCTCAGAAGGTGAAATATCTTAAAATAAAATTATAAATTGACAATAATAATTCATGAAATCGATAAATCGAAAATGACAGAACTATTGGGATTATGTTACAGGTCCTGTTTCTTCATCAAATTCAATCTCTGTATGGGGTTCACTTTCATGGCCTGCTCTAGTCTCATCCTTTCCTTTGTTGTTTGGGTGCGTTTTCCAGTTTTATAGTTCGGTCAACAAACCACAATCGGGGCCGCTGGGAAACTGTCCAAAATGTGGCTAAAGGATTATGCGCCCAGCTGACCCCAGGGAAAAGTGAACGGAAAACAGTCCAAGGAAAGTTAGTTGCAAGATATTTATTATAACAAAATAAACCCGTGGGAAATCAATGAGCGGAACTGAAATTAAGTTTTTGTGCCGTTTACTTTGCTAGAATTCTCGTGTATTAAAACCAAAATTATTTTATCATATATTTATTTAGATTAATAATGCAAGTGAATTAAAATCCAATGTATAAAATATGTGAGGTGAAGATAGTTGACTGTACATATAAAAGAGGAGATGATCAGAGGGTGTGCGGTCAACAGAAAAAACACAAATTAACAAAAGATTATTTATTTTCTGGTTTATATTGAAAATATAAACAGGTTGATCAATAACTATGGAATTAGACAGTAGTAGTTATATTTTCAATTCGTTTTTATGTATATTTCCAAATTTGTTAGTCTATTATTTATTTTTTCTCTGAATGAAGGTCGTTATCTCTTTTTGTTTTTATAGCCTTGAAAATCAGGTCGACACAAATAAATAATTGTTTGTTTATTTGTGTTATTTCTGCTGACTGCACCTCCGTACTATCTCCTCTTATAAAATATGTGCATATCTTGTGGCTGCAATATTCTCTAAACTCCTTAAAAGAATCTGAGATTACAGAATTGTGATATCCAAGTTAAAAAAAAAATTTCAAAAGCCAAACGTAATGTTTATGCCAACCTGTTATTTTTATATAAAAGATTTCTTAAAATGATAAATTTCATAACTAAAAAAATAAAGATAGTGTAAACGCTATTGCTAATAATAAGCAATTATCTAAATGCTACTTTTCTGATTAATAATAATTTAAAGAGAAATAAAACTAATATTCGTTGTAGATATTTAGATATTAAATTTTTTAAAAATCTCTATAATTTTGATTATTTTCAAAAATCCATTTTGCAAAACATAGTTTTTACACTCGACTGAATACTCTTTATATTAAGTAATTAACAATAAGTTATTAATGGATAAGAGAAACTTCATATACGTTGCGAAAAAAGAAAGTTATTTCCTGATCTCACTTGGAATAAATGTTTCCGAAAATCGTAACACGATAAATGATTTCGTCTGCCATAACCTATGTTAACTTTCTAAAATATTTATGTCCAGGAAGTAAAACCTTTAAGAATCTTTTAAAATGTGCAAAAATAGCAATAAGGATTATAGTACATGGGTAACTATAATTACAGTATTAATTGGAGTTTTTTTATAAACATTTCTTGTAAATAAAATTTATTTTTTAATATTTGATATTCTTTTGTTTTTATTCTCAACAGAAAGAGTAAAATACTTTATTTAACCAGCTATGCTACCACATGTACTGCGTTGTTATGTTAAATACACAGAATATTTATTAGTTTTATTAGATATATAAACGCCAGCATATATTAATTAACAAAGATAATTCTCTATAATAATAAAACACTTTTTTATAACCAAGTTGCATTATATTTTATATATATATTTTTTATTTTGTCCTTTTGTCAATTTTATCCTGTAATTCTTTATGTTTTGTTCTGAACATTATCTACATTACCCACATTATTCCACTCTCTCATATCTCTCTTTTTCAGTAATACGTTACAAATATTCAATTTATTGAACGAGATTAAGTAAAAATTATAATGTTCTTTCTAAAACTGCTAGTCGATAGCGACTATTACAGCAGTTAATTGGCACACTGTCTAAACTTACAACTAATAACATATTACTCATTTATATGGCTATATGTGAACGGCGTTGAACTTGGGGGCTCCAGTAAACCATTAAATTCCTATCATATTCAACCCTTCGTAAAATCCTTAATGCTCCTTAAATTGTCAGAAATCAAATCATCCTTAAGGAGTTCAATGTTCCATATTATGCCGATTTGGCAAGAACCAGATACCCATCCTTTTATAATAAACTTCCTAACAACGCAAACCCACTTGTTTCTAACTTGGCTTCTCCTGCATTTCGTAATAATACTCCTAAGTGTCTGTAAAAAAAAAAAAAAAAAAAAAAAAAAAAAAAAAAAAAAAAGACCTTTAAACCTTCTCTTCTAGAAAAGTTATTTGAGTTCTATCAATGGATAGTTTCTCCATATCTCTGATCATTGCACAATTAACATGAAATTTACTTATTGTATATATTTTTAATACAGTAAATATACTACTGTATGCGAGTCCATACTTTCCAGTCCATTTACCCTAAATTGTTTACGATGAGTTACGAAATTAAACAAGTTACGAAATTGTAGTTCTTTATTAATATTTCTTCGCCGATCAATCCTACACGGTAGATCCTCGGTAGAACAAAACGAAGAGCGTTAAATTTTGCGTCAAATAAGTTCCATGACTTACTTATTTGTTCAAAAGGTACAATCATAGCCCAGCTAATGGACTTATAATTAGAAATATTTATTTTTTAACTCTTATTAAAAAAAAAAATTATTACTATTTGTTGCCTCTTTTTTAAACATTTATTTCCTTACTATTATTATTTTTACTTAGCAAGTACTCTAGAAAGCAGGATCTAGAGATAAAAATAATCCTCTGCATGATATGCGGGATGACGTGTGGACGTTAGCCATATAAGAAGAGATATATAGTTAAGCATCGTATTAAGTTCCGGCAGTATCACACGAATCGGCGGCGAGGAGGTAAATGAGGATGGGTTTAATGGATATAAGAAAATGGTCACAGCACCGTAATGTGTCCAAATACGATTGAAACAATATTATTTTTTTTTTTTATAATTTATAGAAATTTATATCTGCATAAAAAAATACAGTACATAATAATAATATTAACAGCTACAACCTTCGACGGATCAAGGGTCAGAACTTTGTAAGGAAGTATTTGGAACTGCGGTTATAGAAGGAGCTTTCCAAGAGCATGCTCAAACGCCAAATTTTTCTCCAACTAAGTTTGCTCTCCTTTCTACAGTGGATTGACCTCAGGAGGACTCCAGAACCCACAGGGGTGACTCACGGCTACAGTAATAGATTAAATAATTATCTGCTACTGGTCCTTGGAGTTAGTAGCACAGTGCCTTACCTCTGAGTCACCCCCTCAGTCACACTCCCCAAATACAATAAGTGAAAAATAAATATATAAATTTAAACACGTGATAATATCTCGAGTAGGAATTCACCTTAGGTAACATTATTCGGAATAGACTAAGATGAAAGATTAATAACAGTTGGTTTGGACAAGAAATATGAAATCAGTAGAGGAATATATATTTCCAGCCTAGTCTGCAAGATATATAATATTGAGAGCGTTATAGATAATTTTATTAGCGACATACTAGGGAGCATTCCGTGGATTTTGGATGAGAAGATTGGATGCAGAAGGAATTGTATGGTTTTTGCAGGGTTCCAAAGTTCAATTCTGTCTGTTAAAGTAGACTTACGAATAGTATATAAGCTATTTGTAACCTGGAAGTTTAAAACGCTTGTCTAGTAAGTTTTAGTAACCGGAATCTGCGTTGCAGTTACACGTCGTTTTAGTATAGTATGGGGATGGGAAATGTATATATTTTTGTCTTTATCCATTGAAATGTACCACTCTATCTAAGCAAAAAAATAAATGTGAAAAGCTACAACATGTAAAATTTGCGAAGAAATCATCCATTGGTAATTGCTATCATTTCTAGATTAGAAGTTCTCGAGGCCATCTTCTTTCCAGGCACCCCGGAGGATTATCAAGAATAAAGAAGGATTGGATATAAGAATAGAAGGATTAAATGCTGGTTCGGCTAGATTGACTTCTTATGTACCCGTAAGAATCGGATACGGGAGGAAATTTAAATAGTAAAATATTAATAATTATTATGGGATGTTTATGCCTTAGGTATAGAGTTTAGTGATATTAAACCTGAAAGAGTTTTGAACTTTGGAGCATCTTTAAGACGTCATGATAAGAGTGAAATATTGTGTAACGTTGTAATAAATCAAAATAACTGGATACGAACGTAATGAACCAAAGTATCGCGGTTCCGATCCTAGATGCTATCAGATAATAGAAAGGGGCTTTCTCCGATAGGAACCTGTTATTGGAGCATGTTCGCCTCCTCGGCTGTAATAAACATTACTTAGTCCCTTCCATGTACAGTCAATAAAAAAAATAAATATAAATAAGAAATAACAGAGGAATCTGAACTAACTCTGCACAACTGCGGATGATAACAGTGTTCGCCTGGAAGAACTGGAGCCCCTAATGCCAGTCGTTATAAATCAAGTGGCTCCAGTAAGATGAATGTCGATGAGCGATGGCTGCAGGAGCTGAAAAGAAAGTGGTCAGCCTTGCTAACGATACCAGCCTCAATCGGTTCTATTAGTCGGGTCCCTCAATGACTTGCTGAACAGTAAAGTATGTCCTCTGGTTATGGAAAGAATAAGGCTAAACCGTTATACAGCAACATAGTACGATATAAAATAAAGAAACAACAACTTCAAAATCTTTGGCGTTACAGATCAGATAAAAAGAAGCACATAGGACCAAAACAATTAGCTGTCCTTTTGTTTTTGCATGGCCCTTATTTTGTATTATGAAAATTCTGTTTCTTATAAATTATCTTTTTTTGCGCAGGTTTCTATTAAGAACATAATAACCTATATTTCAGGGTCAATGATTTTTCGTCGGTGTATCTCAATTAGTAATTGCCGCTTTGGTTTTCAACATGAATATCGGATGTTTTTCAGTTAATCAGAAGCTCTTGATTATGTACTCAAAAACAATAAAATTGTATCAAAAGACATGAGTAGTCTTTGAAATCGCAGATGAAACAGTAGAGGAGTAAAACTAGTGTATTGTATGTATAAACTATTAATAAGTTTATATTAAAATATCGTTATTCAGACAAATGATAAAATGTGTAGGTGACCAAAAATTCACTTAATATAAGAGAGGGCGGGAACTAAAAACAAGACGATAGGGGGGTGACGAATTTAATTTTTGGTTGAGAATTATATAAAGTGGAAAAATGGGCTGGAATAGTTTTTATACAGGAATGAAAAGGAAAAGTTAAAAGAAAAGAAGATTTGGGTGAAATTGAATTGTATTGGAAGTACCATGCTAATATTGTCGATGAAAGTAGCATAATATCCAATTGAATTGATTTTACGCAGAGAAATATGAACATCTTCAAGATGAAGGAGATTTTAATGTCTTCTATCAAGCATTAACTGAATGCAATACTCACAGGCCTTACTACAATAAGTCAAAAGATATATTATTATTTTATTTGTTTAATTTTTTTTTTATTTGCACTTATAAAAATAATTGAGATCAGAAAATGAGATACAATATGTACATGACATGGGTAGGCATGAGGGAGACAATAAAATCTCCTGACGTTCAATTAAACTACATTGTTAAGCTATGGTCTCTCATCTAACTCCTTTTCAGCCTTAGCCGATGTTCATGAGAAATGATATTTATTGCTATCTGCTGCTCAAATTTATTGAGATCTTAATTTAATTTGTCGTTAAACGTCTTGTAAGTGACAAGAATGTGGTTCGCTGCAATCGGTGTGCAAGGTCTCGCTTGAAATGTAAAATAGTGAGTTCGTGATCAGTCTAAAAAATTGTGAATGAAACATTTATATTATGTAAATGTTGAGTCTTTTTAGCAGGTCTACAAATTTGGTAAGTGTAAGTCTGTATAGGTTTTAGTAAAAAATTATACACGTAAATTTTTTATCTGAGGGGTAATTGAGAATGTTTCTATTGTATGGAATACAATAGCTTCATTTAGAAATTTATTGTATGTTACTATATTTTTTTTGTGGTACAGGCTGATAGTCAAAGTAAACTGGAGGGCAGGTTCAGTGACGTAGTGTTAATATTACATGCTATGTAACATTTCTGTCGTTTTATCATGGTTGTTTAAATTTCTATGTTGTAGAATTTACAATACAGTTTTGTATGTGAATTAAAATTTAAATATAACTTTTTTTTCATTTTCATTTTGAAATAATTGAATTTCTTGACAAACATTTAGAGAGCATGTGTAAAACATAGTGATTTCATATTTTTTTTTAATTTTTCAATTTTTTGTGGCATACGCGATGGAAATCCAGGAGAGAAGAAAAACAAGTATAACAAAGAAAAATCGCGATTAATAGAATGCGTAAAATGTAAAAATAAACTTTATAGGTGTTGTCACGATAAACTTTGTTCCCCTCAACATATAGCAAAAATCAATTTTAAAGTTTCTAAAAACAAATACAAATAATTTCCCAAAAAAGCTGAAAAAAACAAATTAACTTACCGTTTCATCATGCTCATCCGAATCGCAAGCCAGCCTGAACTTAAGGACGTTCTGCGGCACCGGGTTGTCAACTAGGTTCTCCAAGCTCTGCGACAGCCGCAGCGAAACGTGAGTGCTATTCAATGGCCGAATCTTGAAGAAGTGTGCATCTTCTTTCTGAAAGGTTAAAAATCAGTTAAAATTATTTGAAATCGTTTAAAAAAACAAAAAATTCAGACTAGTAGGCTCAATCTAAATTTAATATATAAATAAAACCATATTAAATGTACATATATTTATTACTAATTAATAACTAAAACTAATCAGAGTTTAATTTTGAAAGTTCAGTTTGACTTTTTATCAACATTATAAACTGAGTAAAATACTTAACCTACATTAAAATGACTAATAGAATAGAAAAAAAATACATATTTATATTTTTTATATGTTGTATCCTTTGAAATTATAAAACAAAAAATTGAGACTAGTAGGCTCAATCTAAATTTAATATATAAATAAAATCATATTAAATGTACATATATTTATCACTAATTAATAACTAAAACTAATCAGAGTTTAAATTTGAAAGTTCAGTTTGAGTTTTTATCAACATTATAAACTAAGTAATAAAACTTGTAATATATTTTCAAATAAACAAAATTATAATAGTTTAATTTTGCGTTAATTAAGAGAAAGTAACATCAATATTTCAAACTTTCAATTTATCTGAAGTTTTAAATATTTTAAAGTATTATGGTTTTTCAATCAATAACTATATTTTAATATGTATATAAAATTTAAATTATTTTGAGATATTTATTTAAAAGCAACACATATTGAGGGAGTAATAAAATCATAAAAGCAGAGATAAAATCAAACATACAATGAATGAAAATAAATAAATAAATGATAAACATTGTGAAATAAATGTACCATAAATGCAATACAAGATATTAAATAATAATTATATATTTATATATTGTTTTAAATCTGAGAAAAAAAAGTTGTAAAACTTAACAATGTACAATGTAGTGAGATGTGAACAAACTTTATGAAAAAACTGTTTTGGAAAATAAAGCATACAAAATGGAAAATAGGAAAAAGAACCAATAGTATACCCTAACCAAAAAAAAAAAAGTAGATTAATGAATGAAATACTGGATCGGCAAATGAAAACGAGTAGAGCGACAGCAAAAATTAAATAAATTCAATAATTAGTTTTAATAAATTTACGTCTTTAAATATTTGCATTAGCATCGTGTTTCGTTATTTCATACAATTCATTATGTATTTTTTGTAAATTTTTATGAGAAAAAAAATCTTCTTCTAAGAATTTGTCATGTTAAATTAATAACTAGTAATTTTCTATTATTTTTCTGTTTAAATTAATTTTGTTTGTTTGTAATAAAAACTACAATTATTCACTCCAGTAATACATTTTTGGAAAACACTTTTTGGAGTTTAATTTTCTCAAGACGTTATTAAATAATGAAAAAAATAAATTATTGTCCGGTCAAATTGACCCATTGTTGGGTTAATTACTGTTGGAGGTATAATTCCTTAGTATTAGCTTCTAACATATTTAGGACTGATAAAGAGGTTATTTTCTCTATAAATATATAAAGAAAACAACCAGTAGTATAAAAATATTTATCTAAGAAAAAAAAAACAACTCTGAAGAGTATTAAAATAATCGATTAATGGACTAAGTCTAAAAACTCGATCGATAAGTGAAAATCAGCAGAGCGAAGAGAATCACTGACCGCAAAAAGACTGCCAGTGATCCTTTTCAATTACTAACAACTTGATCACTTCGTTGCGGGCTGGAGAAAACGGGGCTAGCATTTGCGTAGGCATTTAACTATTCAATTCCGATTTAGGTTAGTTCCCATTTCAGCAAATGTCTAAAATAATTTGTTCCCTATTTACTTGAGACATAAAATAAGATTAGTAGACAGTATTTTAGAAGCGAAACAAGCACTATCATTATCATTCAGCTTTACGAGATGAAAGATCGAGATACCCTCGAAGCGTGAACACACTGATCAGTGGCTCCCCGAAAGCCCTCCGGCACAAGACGTCGATGGCATATTGACCTCTCTAACGGGGCTTAACTGAAGATTACTACTCCTTCGCTGAGCAGACCTGCAGCTGGTTTTACCAACTTAAAACACTCTAGAGGAGGTGGATAAGTGATCATAGTCACAATAATTGGTCATTTATGGAATCAACAAAAAATAAAATTACCATAATGTAATAACATTATTAGAGATAACACTGCTTCGAGTTCAATGTCATGAATTGTTGAGAACGTATATTTAAAATTTTAACAATACTATTTTACAAAAAATGAGATATAAATTGTATAACAAACTAAAATATCAACATCCGTATTTCGAGTTAATATGAAAATTTCATTCAAAGAAAAAAAAAATTCTTCCCTCACCAAATTAACATATTTTCAGTTTTAGCGCTTAAGAGCCTTCCGATAAAGTATTGATTCATTGATAGCAGTAGCCTTATAGGGCCAAGTGGATGTTATTTGAAGGTTTGGCTACCGAATGTTTTTGATCTTACAATTTTTGAGGAAGAGAATCAAGTTGAGTTAACTGACTGCTGTCATTTCATTATTATTATTATTATTGTCATCCATTGCTTTATTAGTTTTAAAAACATCCAATACTAACACAATCAAAACACAAACTACGAGTAAGTAAGCTAACACGACAACAAACAAAATGGTGATGAGCTTAGCTGGTCTGTTGCGTGACGTCATTTTCAATTTAATAGATCTAGTAAAACATTATCAATCATGTTATATGTTTTATCTACTGGTGCCGCCAATAGCTCAATGGTTAATACACAGTATTACCAATTTATGTCTATTGGCGGTGCTGCCTCGAATCTGGCCTGGGGCGTTGAGTTTTTTCATTGAGTGACGGTCCCACAAAATGAAAAACTTTGACCCCTAACAGGGAGTATAGGACACTCCAATGGGAGCCTTGGCCGAAAGAAAATATGTTATATAGTTTTAACATGGCAAAAGAAGGAATTATCTCTCTATTTAACATGAGTTTTTCCGTGTTGAATGGAAAAACTCATCAGCTTTAACATGTTAAACTAAAGATCATGAATATCCCTAATAAATAATTATGCACATTAATTTTCTGTCTGAGAGGTAATTTGGAATGTATGTGTCTTATGGAATATCCTCGTTTCATTTGGAAATGAACGTTATCGTTTTGTATTGACGTGTAGGCTTCATGTCAACCTTTGGTCAAAAATAAGTCTCAACTATGTTACTGGTTACGTGACTCAGTGCTAATGTTACATGTTGAGGCATGGTTGTTTTAATTTCCATTGTTTTCAACAGTTTTGTATGTTAAGTAAAATTAATTTTTTTCATTATGAAATGATTAAACATCAGGCTCAAATATGATGTAAATACAAGTTTTATAGTTTAGAGTATAAACATATTTAACTTCTATCGGATCCTGTAGTTCCCTATTTATTAATTTACCTAAATTTTTTGTATCTATCATATATTTTTTACCACTTTTTGATGCAATTTAAATAATTCGACAGACATAGACTATGCATTTTAGTTATGATTTTTGCAACCTAGACACTGGAATTTAAAAGATATATGAGGTTGGCAATCTATGTTAGGTTGGACCAAGAAACTAAGCGCGATCCCAGTTTGAGAGAACCCTAAAGTTACATGCAATAAATTTTGAAATTTTTGAGATAATGCCTTAGATTAATATTGGGAGACTTTTATTTCAAGGACCTCTAAAAACTTTTATGAAGTGGTTATAATAATTAATTAATGATTGAAATAATATTTGAATCCTAACTTATTATATAAACTCCATAAGTCCAAATAAGTCCAGAAGTGAATTAAGGTCTCAGTTTCATGTTCAAAAGAAACTGACTTGTAATTCCCAAAACAAGGAAGACCACAGTTACCTGCAAACTGCCCATTAAAGAGGTCCTTACGAGTACTCTGTTTTCTTGTCCGATCGGATGTTTTCATTTCCGATTTCACTGTGGCGCCTCCAAGAATGCCGAGACAATGACACCAGATCGGGGAGGACTTTCTTCGGTGAGGTGTTAAATGGTCTTCAGGAGTAGTTACCAGCCCCTCCAGCCGATGTTTTCTTGTTCGTTAGAAGTACCACTTTCCCTCAAGGTGCATGCGGTTTTTTTTCTAATCTTTTTCACCATAGCTATCTGAATGGTAAGACAGCCATTCTTGCAATAGTAAAGGTGAGAGGGTCTTGCGCAACTCGCATAACAAAAGATTTCCAATAGAGACAAGAAGAACTCGGAACTGTCAACAACTGACGATCCCCTAGCTTAAGAATGTAATACAATGTATCATGTATTTAACAATACATCTACGAAGTTGTAAATAATAAAAATATTTTTTTTCTTCTAAGCCCCGTGCGTGGAGTTAATATCATAATGAAAACGGGTTGATGGTAGCCTTTTTTTCTGCATTGGTAATGCATGGCTGAGGGACATTTGATTATTTGGAAAGGAGTAGTCTGTATTATATGCCAATCTATTGGTGATGGGGCCAAGTGTGTTGATTCAAATAATTTAGTTACTTGTAATCAGTCGAGTGATACAATAAGTAGCGTAAAGAATTAATGTTAGCAATAACTTTTATAAAGCCTAAAAATGTAAAATTTAGCGGGATGTAAATATTAGCGAAACATTAGAACTAGTTTGAAAAATAGATCTAAAATAACAAAACAACACATAGAATAAAAATATCTATTTAAATTATAAAAAAAACCTTTAGTCGAAATAAACGATTAATTAGTTATGTTTAAAAACTAGATTGCCAAATGAAAATCAGCAGAGCGAAGAGAATCACTAAATGAAATATTAAATTATTAAGAATTTTTAATATAGTTATGCTTTAAAATATGTTGTACTAACTTATACAATTTTTACAGGAAGCAAAATATATGGTTTGCAGGATATCAGATTGGTTGGCTGAAGAGGAGTTGGATGAGGGACCTACTAGTCTTACCAAATTATTTACTTGAACGTGAGGAGGATACACCATTGGGTGCTATCTTTGCGTGAACACAGTACAAATGAGTAAAGCTAATTTTAAAGTTGCAAATAAAAAATTGTAACAATCAAACAAATGATTCATAACGCGTGATCATTTATTTACAATTATA
>NW_027109386.1:897803-907985 GCF_000696795.3 Halyomorpha halys
AATAAGTTATTTGAATCGAAAAAATTGAAACTAATATGATAAAGTGACTCTTCCATTCCAAAACTACCATTTAGAATCTTGAAATAGGACGTCCTCAGAAACCAAAAAAGTATTTTAAAAAACCTGGGATTTATTACTGTTTTTTTTTCAATGCCTAAAATGTACGGGTGGGCGATGTTAGGATTTCTCCAAAGTTTCTTTCCTATTTATGTCAACTTGTAATCGAGGGAGTCTAAAGTAACCTGTTTTCTGCCCACAGGTTTTATAGATAGATATTCGATATCATACCAAAAAACTTAATTAAAAAAAAAATGTTTATGGCCACTAAGTTATAATTATTTCTTTCTGGTATTTGCTTAAATTTTTGAAAAAGTAACTGTTCTAGAAATATGAAGTTTTTCGTAGCAAGAGATACAAAAATGCCAATTATTCCAGATTTTAAATAGTAAATAGCATAAAAACCATGAAAGTTTTTATGGCACCGAAGAAGTTTATTTAAGTCAATCAGATTGTGTTCCTAAGATCTGTAAGGATTTTTCCCGTATTGTTTTGGTGAAATGTGACAGTTAATAGATATTAAACAAACCAGAGTAGATCTATTCCAAAACTTTTAGCCATGAGGAATTAAGTATTACATGAATATGTTTATTGATGTGTTATAAAACTCTTTAACTTTTACTATAACGGCGAAACATTTTTTCGTTATTAGCTACTGGATAGTACATACATTGTAATGGTAATCAATGACATTGAAGCAATAAAATTCTAGTAAAATGCCACCAGAAAAGAACGAGAGAAGAAAAAATAAATAAAAGAAAAACAAGATCCTTTTTCTATAAGTTCTAAAAACTAATAGAATAAATTATTTTTTTTCAATTTGCCAATTATCCTTAAAGCTTATCAATTAAAAAAATACAATTATTGAAATGATTTATAATAAAATAAAAGTGGTAAAAGAAAAATTAATGTATAAACCAAGGATGATGAAAATTATATAATTAAAGTTATATAAATTTTTTTCTTGCCAAAATAGAACACTTTAACAAAAGACAAAGAAACTATAACGCAATTGAAATAGATCGGTCGGTCTTATACCATACGATTTAAAAAATGTTTTTTACTCAATTACCTCGTTGAGATGTTAGGCTTAGTTTTCGTTTTCAGTTTATTGTACAGTATCCAATGCTTACTTTTGTAACCAATAGGATCAATCTGGTCTTTCATACGGTATTTATTTTTTCTAGAAACAAATAACGGTTATTCACTACGACAATATAGATTTTCTGATAGACCTTATGAGAAATTTAACAGTGAAAGTCAAGAACCATTAGCGAGAAGTGACAAGGATCAAACAAGCGGAACAAATCCTAGAAAACGAGTGGGAAAGAGGTGACTACTAGAAGGCGAAAACTGTTTGGAGAATGTGTTTGGCGTCCTGAAGATAGGATTGGGAAACGTTCCGAAACGGCAGACTAAAAGGAGCAAAACGGAACTTGATGTCCCGAAGGCAAATAGTTTACTGAGGCTAAGTGGGAACAAACATATTTAGCATAAGGAACCCGAATTAGAATTCAATGGGTGCTCTCTCTCCGACTCCTCGCGGAATTCCTGCCTAGGGGCAACTCGTTAATAATCTCGCCACATTATCACATGGCTCCGTTTCTGATTTATTGTTGTGTTATTAGCAACTCTTCACTCTTAATATGGAAACCAACCTGCTTAATTATCCTCACCTACTTGATAAGGCAGTGGAAAACAGCTAATGGTGCATGTTTACATTTACATACCCATCTATATATCATAATGTAGTTATCCTTATTAAACTTTTAATACTTTAGTAAAAAAGAAACATGTATTTTGCAGATCATTAAATCAAAACTAAGGCGAAACTTAAACGGACTTTCTTCTTCATAAACTTTATGTAATAAGGACACTAAAAAAAATTAATAAACATAGAAGAATGAACCATTGTAAAGTTTCACAAGCTAAAATAATCTTACAATATTGTATCAGTGAATTACCAATCGAACCACTATATTCTGCTAAAGCAGTTGCAAAAAAAGGAAATTAAAAAAAAAATAGGAAATAACCTAAAAAATGAAGTTAAAATTCTAACTAGAATGTACATTTCACTATAATATCATCTCTATAGTTCCATCATCTGTAATAAAAGTTTTCTAAAGATAACCTGATTCCGATGTTTTTACAAAACACTAAGACGCATAGTAAAAATAAAACAAAAGGAATTCAACCAAGGGTCACAACTAAAGATTTGATGTTCAATGTCAGTAAGCTATATACCGCCGCGCCAGGTCGAGCTTTCATCCTTTGCCGTAAGTTGAGGCAGCAAAGTGAAATATACAGACTCGAGTATCTATTTTTATTTTATATATAAGCTTTTCACTTTTTGAAACTGGTTTTGTTGTTAAAATAAAATAATTTGAATCGAAGTTAAGTCTCAAAACATTCCTTATCGTTTCCTTAAATCACTAACGTTTCGGGCAATTGGGGTATCTTTGAGGGCAATCTTAAATGTAAATTTATACCTCACATCCAACAATTTAAAAACGTTTTGGAGGCTATTCTGCCCAGGTCATTAATTTTACATAAACCACCCTATTTTTTCACTTTTCTATTAAACTTTAAAACTTCCACACACATACCAACTTACTATTATCGCTTTGTTATAAGTAGTTGGAGACTTAACTTGGATACAAATTATCTTATTTAAAAAATAAAAACCAGTCTCAAGAAAGTGAAAAGATTGTATATAAAGCTATATAATATATTTTTACTTTTTAATATTTGTTACCACCATATTTGTTAATACAATTATTAAATAAATTCATGATTTTATCTATCATGTTGTTATTTAGGAAATAACTTTAAATCTATTAATCATTGATTAACTTAAAACTTTTATCACTCTCTTATCCTTAGGGATGGGCGAAACGTTAGATATTTAATGTTTTGAGACTTACTTTTGATACAAATTATTTTATTTATCAATCTATTTCTATTTCAATATATTGATTCATGCTGTGCTAATCGTCAACTCAATACAATTGTGCATCTATCTACTTGCTATTCTTTTAATTCCAAGCAATAAAATAACAATTTTTTATCCAAACAAAGGTGGTAGCTGAAGAAACTCATTTTCAATAAACTTATTTTTTTGACAGGTGTGGTTAACCTAGGGAAGTTGCAGTTCGAATTTGATTGCATTTTTATGTAATCAGGAAATTGCCTTCAACGGATCTAAAACAGGCAGAGACTCTACCAAAATCATTTAAATCTCAAATGAACTTTGATCGAACTTGGAAAAGTATCCGTAGATCTTCAATTACCTTAAGAGGTAAGGAAGAACATTTCATAAATCATATATTATCTGTTCAGCTAATTTATACGATTCCTGATGCTCTTTGAAAAATTCTTTCATAATTTGAGAATGAGATGTGTAATGGAAAAATTGTCCTTACTATCTGCGATAAGTGCGAAACGTATATAAAGATAAAGTAGTCGGCGTAATCAGAGAAATGTGACGCCTAATGTTGCGTCTACTAAACGGAAGTGTTGGACGGTAACCAGTTGAGGGAAAGCCGTATGAAAGCCCTAATTTTGTGACGATTTTTCGTCAGAGTAATTTAATAATTCCAATAGCCTTATAAATTAGACAAACTACGTTTAAAAGTATGCCGTGTAAATAATATTGTTAACAATTATAAATAACTTAAAGAAATTATCAAGCTAACAAATAACCTCGTATACATTATATAAATATATACTACTCCGCAGAACTAGTACTTCTGATGTTCTATCTTTCCAAACCATTCTTTTAAAAAGAAGACGAGTAAATATTTCACAATTCCTAATTACATATGCCTTTTGTAATCGCTCTGTAGCCATTATTTGGATCCTTGATAACAGTAGGAAAACATTTTTGAGGCCCTAAAAATTAGACCTAAAAAAACCTATAAAATTTAACTATATATATATATTATTTATCTTAAGAAAAAAAAAACATTATGATCACAAATTAATTTTACTTAAAATTTCAGCATAATGCTAGTTCATAATATTGGCGTGTATCTGAAAACATCAAATATACTGTTAATTTCAAATCAGAAACAAGAAATATGAACTAGCATTGTGCTTATATTTAAAGCAAAATTGATTACTGATCATAATGTTTTTTTCATTAAGACAAATAATATATAGTTAAATCTGGTAGGTTTCTAAATTATACTATGAATAAGTAAATAAACTAGAATAAAATTGAAAATATAATGAGTATATGGCAAACCTGAGATATTGAGGTTGTTTGAACAATGTATTATTGGTAAAGTAATTAATTGTAAACTGAATAATAATAATAAGGGAAACTGTGAAAAAACCACTAATAATAATAGTATGTAATTTAACACATTATAATAACAATTAATTTATTAGTGCATACTGTTTCCTGATTTATAAATATTTTATAGGTTATTGACTAATTCAAAAATGCATAATAGCTTGCAACAGTTAGATGATAGGCAATGTTTAGCTGTGATATTGTAAATAAGGTAGGAAATTTGTGTTTTAAAAATTGATTTATAATATGTGCGATGTAATTGAAATTTTTAGTCGATAGATCCTTGAGAAGTCCCGGAATGGCCGAAACGTAGGAGTTACAAGAAAATACAAAAGTTTAAGACCAAAACATACTTTTGTTTTAACTAATTTTCTAGTGTATTAAATGTTTATGTTTTTTTTTAAGAACATAAAAGTCCCTTTTCTACTTATTAACTTTATAGACGAAATATTTTATACTTTAAAAATAAACCAGAAATCTTTGGAAAGCAAATTAAAACTACTTTTACTTATTTTTATCTTATGGGGCTCATAAGAGGTGCGAGGCCCGCGGATCATTGCCAATATTGGCTGTAATCCGACATTGAAAAAAGTATGAAGTAAAGTAGGTCATTCAAAAAAATTATCTTAGAAATTTAATATTGTTTGGTTAGAAAAGTGCACTAATTACTCAACAATAATAATACTGCCTACTCATACGAGAAAGACGTGGATAGCTGTAGATATGCAAGGTTAGGTGTATTGTATAAACTAAGCACAAATTTAATAACTTAATATAAAATTTTTCTATGCTTTTATGAAATTTCTATGTAAAAATAAACACATAGTTTGACTTTTTTATAACAAAAAAGTTCCTTCCCCACTTATAAACGTTTTAGGGAAAATTGTTTGTACTTAGTGTATGCAAAAAAATAATTAAAAAATGATTCGATTTTTTTTTGACATTATTACTTTTACTGGCGTGTTATCGCTTTGATCTCCCTTATGTCTCCATATAGAGCAGAACTAGAAGTATTCAACTGTACTTGGAAGATTCTAAAGTGAATTTATTTCAACATTTTAATACTTATTTCAAAGTAAATAACATAGATAATTATTTTTTTATATAACATTTTTTAATATAAGACCGAATGATCACGTGACATTTTAGATACGTTTGAGGTAATGAATCTATTTAAATTAGACAATTTAACGTAGCTCATACAATCTTAATGTTGAGGATACAATTTTTAATTAACTTATGAATAAAGAAGTTATCTGCTTGTCGGAGTCTTATTATTATGTAACTCTTCAGTTATAAAAAAGACTATCCTCTTTCGAATATCATCTAGGAAACTGAAAACACTACATACCATATGTCAATTTTGTGATTGAATAGACTTCCAGGCACTCAGGACTTTTCTAGCCTTTCTATTTAGTCCAAGAGGAAGTGTCGACTTGTTGAGAAAGTTCCTTTTCATACTGCTGAATGAGTCTTTATTGTTGTGAAGATTCCGCACACAGAGAAAAAAAATGATAGTAAAAGGAGAAATGATATTACCTCGTTGTATTTTATTTAAACGTTACATATAAATTGAGTTGATTTATTACTGTGTTCGGAACTATTTATGAGTATTAAGTTACTATACAAATGAAATGGCGGAATTATTAGTATAAAAGAGAAAGAACACTACGGAGAGACGGAACAAGCGAATGGCTAGAAACAAGAATGTGACAAGCCACAATTAACATATAAGGAAATAATACGAGGTAATAACCTCCAACTGTTTTATTTTATTGATACATATAAATTTAGTTTATTTTTTTTATTATGTTCGGAGCTATATCTGTAGTTTAGAGAATTGATTCACAACACTAAAGTAGTGGCTCCATGACATCCAGATACAAAAAAAAAATTAATAAAGGAGTATTTATACTGATTTTCAACTACTGTTCCTTGAACAGCATAAGCAAGGACTATAATGTTACAAAGTTTTAATAAAAACATCATATTTATTATTCTTAATTTCATTTCACTTTTAATACATGGAAAAAAAAACCGTTTATATGCCATGAAATGCTAAAAAGGAAATACTAAAAAGAAAGTTTGACCGCATTAGATTTTTTGTATTTTTTTTCAACTTTTTGTAATCATGAAAGTTGTAATAAATTAAGACAGTAAACAAAAAAAAATTAAGACAGTAAACAAAAAAAAATTAATTAAGTCAAAATAAAGATTTTTTTTTTTAAATATATTTAAAGTCCAATCCAGAAATTCTCAAACGTATCTACGAAAGGTGATATCGTAAATTTATAAAAAAATATATATATATATGTTAATAATAATGGCTTAACCCGAAAGTTCGACGCCGATAACACCAATTGTTCTCTACATACATCTGTTCAGTAATTTTCCTCCAAACACAAATCTGCTAAATTAGTCTTAACGGAATACTTCCATTTTTAGGGATTTTCCAGAATTCAGGGATTCGTCATTTACCAGGCACAGTTCCCTCAGCTCAGCGTTGTAGATCCTTCAATTTTGTGGTTAACTGATCCAATTTCGGTCCAAATATTTTACATAATACTTTATTTTGAAAAACTTTAAAGCGTTATTCTTTCCTCAGTGAAAGGAGTCATATTTCGCGCACTTAAAGAAAACGTAGAATGATGGTAGTTGTGTAAATCCTAACTTTTAAGTTTTTGGACAGAAGGCGCTAGCTGAGAAATTTTGAAATTTAAACATAACAATATTGGAGTTCTATCAATGGATAAATTCTCAACATGTTTCTATCATGTAATTATATCACCTACAGCAAATTTACTTGTCGTATATATTTTTGTACAGTTGTAAATAACAACAAATAAATTATAAAAAATAAATAAATAACAAGCATTGTCCGCCTTCAACCTCGCTTTTATTATCTAATAAATTTCGTTTTTTCTAGTTACTGTAGAATCTAAATACTTAAACCTATCTACCTGTTCAAACATTTTTCTTCCTATATCTATATCACTGAATCTATTCCCTTTTCTACTGCTAAATATATATTTGGTTATAATCGTATTAATTTCGAGACTTAGTTCCTAATTTAAGTTTATCAAAGTAGTATTACATTCTATAGTATAACGATGAGTGGTCTAAATGAAGTAGACAAATTGAAGTCGCTATATTCCATGGCATGAAAAAGCGACCGTTGGCGACTGATAATAATGATGAGAATAATCTTCGATTTAGCAATCTTAAAGTCCCCACTTCCCGTTTTAAGAAAATGCTTCAAAAGTGATATAGGACTAGGAGTCTTAGTGGAGCGGGTCCGGTAGGGAAGAATTGCCTTATTTTTTTTTTTACATTTATTCATAACACAAAAATGTTTTTTTAAGTACGTCGAAAATCATTGGGAAAAAAAACTTACAAGGAAGTGAGAGCAAGCCAAGAAATTGCGATATGTTGAGGGTCTGATTTTGTCTTCAATTAATCTGATTTTAATTTTGTATTTTGAATTTAGTTTTATAGTATCCTAGTTCTCACCCAATCATACCTAATCACCAGCATACCCAACAACCGGTATTTTACTAATTAAATTTAAAAACTTTTCGGTGTACTATATTTCTAATAACGTATTTTAGTGCTGTATTAAATAAGACAAAAACTTAATATAAAGAAGAAAAATGTAAAAAAAAAATAAAAATAATATTCTGAAAGCATTTCTTTAAACTTAAAAGAAAAAAGTTCAGATTTGAATTAAAAGTAATGTAATCGGAGTGAAAATCCTAATGAACATAGCGTCACGGTAAGATGCAAAACATAGTTAACGATTTAAAAAGATGTTTAAGTATATATTTATAGTGTTCTATATGGAAACTGGAATGTTACATAACCATATTACAGAAAACCACAGGTAACCTTTAGTAACAGTTTTTTTTTAAATTGTATTTTATTACATGTATGCGGTTCTTTGGGAGCGAGGTAAAGGAACATATATAGGGGGATCTTCTCATGCGGTTTTGTCTTCGACAGTATTACTGTCATACGGGCTGGTGTTTCAGTCACATAACTTTCTTTCGACAGCTAAATATTACAACGTGAAAATTTTAACGACGTTGTCGGTCAAGTAATAAGAATTAAATAATTTTATTCCTAGCATACACAGTATATCTCATAATTATTTCCTCTAATTTCAAATAGGTACTTCTTATTATGATAAATACTTTTGGGGATGGAAAAAAGGGTCTAAATACTTTTTTTATCATTGTTTTTTAATATATATATATATATTTAATAAATGGATTCATGGGACCGCAACAAAAAAAAGCAGCCTGTCCAAACCAGAATCGAACGTTACAATGAGATTGCTAAGGTAACGACTATACTCCATCATCTCTGATGGCCTCACCATCTTAATGATTATACCTTCTACAAACTGACAATGAAAATACTAAATCCTGAAAATTCCTAGTACCTCGGAATTGGAAAAGGTTTGAGGGATCGTCTTATCATAAAATGGAAGACCTGTGATATACTATTAGTTGAAGTTATCAGCATATATTTAGTTTTATATATTTATTTGATTTAACTTTAGATATATTTTTCTCGGTTCAGTTAATATGCATCTTTGTCTCTTTGTACTAAAAGTTGTAAGATTAAAAGATCAACAAATTTTAGGCTCATTGTCTTTTATTGTTATGTACTTATTTGTTTTTCTGTAAACTGATCTACTGCTATGACTATCATTTCTCTGGTTTGATTTCACATTTATTTCTAATGATGAATTTGTTTAACGGATCACTGAAGAGGATTTGAGAGAGTGAATTGGGTAGAGTGAATTTGTCGATCAAATGAGGTAAAAAGTGTGAAATGGAAATGACGAGAAACGGAAGGAAAAAGGAATAAATTGAAATATTTGTATTTCGTATGTAGACTGACATTGCTTATAAAAGGAAACTGTGTGAAAAGAGAAAAACAAAATGTTTTCTTTCTTTTTTATTATATCATGTAAATATATGTAATTTGTATATGTCCGATCACGGATTGATTAGTATGCTGTGTAATGTAGCAAGCCGATGTATTTGGGCAGCATGGATGAATAAAGCATTAATCCCTATCTATAGGGTTATAGTTTCCGCCTATATTAAGGAGGAGGGAGGGAGTAAGAAAGCATTTCTGAATAAATATTATTTCCATTTGTTCAATCTTCAATTTCATACAGATTTACATACACGTAACTCATAATAGTTCGAAAAATATAGTTTCACAAACTTTTTATTACATTTGGGCGCCAAAATGTTTTTTTTTTTAATTATATCTTAGGACTTGTAAGTTATCAATGTCAAGTAAAATCGTTATCTACATGGAAGAAAGCGATTTATTTTCATTTTGAGCTCACTACATTCGGAACAGGGCAAGAGCAGTAAGCAAACAGTCCTAACATCCGTTAGGGCTTTGTGTTGACCGAGTGCAGTACTGTTTGTCAAGATTGAAGATTCGCTCTCTGTCCCTCTTGTTTGCAGATGCAGCAGGATGACATGCTGCAAGCTGTTGTTAATGGCGTAGGGTTCAAGTCATACATTGTCATCGGTTGATTCGAAAAAAGAGCAAATTTTTATTTTGTGACAATGAAATTTGACTTTAAAACAACAATAATTTCTTAAACGATTTCAGATAAAATTATGAGCGAAAATGTAAAAAACTAAAATTTTTACAGAAGTTGGCAAAGCTGCTTATTCACTCACGTAAAAGTTCATAACTTTTATATTTTTAAATGGAAATTCGACGCGTATCATCCAATACTTCCGATGTTCTGTAATTAATAATGCTAGTATATATATGTATATATGTATATATATATA
>NW_027109386.1:908035-930994 GCF_000696795.3 Halyomorpha halys
ACATTTTCATTACAACTATTAAAATGTTTTCAAAGACAAGCCAGCATCGAGCAAGAGAATGAAATAGTGGCTCAAACTTCCTATACTAGCAACGTTATTTTAACTGAAGATTTATTTCGGTTTAAAAGCAACCTTTAGCAATGTATATATACTCAGTGTGTGGATTCATAAGACATTCTAGTTTCTTGGCTCAAGAAAATCTTTATTTGTATAAAGAATGAATTTTATGTAAAGGAAGAACAACAGAAGAAAGTTAAGTAGAAGGTATAGAAGGTAACTTGGAAAACTCTCGTGATTGTATAGTTTTATTTTCATATCACAGAATGTAATGAATGATGCGTCTTTATATACCACAAAGTATGAATAACACATATTTTAAATACGTATAATTCATATTTCCACTAGAAATCAAAACTCTCTTAACTTTATTCCTTAAATTAGAAGCGGGTCTAAAATATCACAACTATATATAAAAATTACGTTAGATTTAAAATTAATGTTAAAGGTAATAAATCACTTAGTTAGTTCACCTTTTACCAGATCTAACCCCGATTTATTTTTTTACCACAACATAAAACGGCTACGGAGGAACCCTGACAAAACTAATTTCTATCCGTTTGGATTTATGCTGGTAGTTCCATGGAGATTATACATCGCTATAATTCAAACAGCGAGTTTCTCCTCCGATACTTGGATGAAAATACCAGTTATCAAGCTATCGCCTTATAAAATTTGTAAATAATAATTTTTTTACTTATTACTTTTTTATCTTCTCAACTTTGTCTAGCCACGTTAAGCTCGGTCTTCCTATATTACATCTTCCACTAGGCCTGTCTTAGTGCAGGTGTTTAGATGTTTGGGGATAGATTCCCTGGGTACACATGCCATATGAAACAACAATCTGACCTTGCTTCATTTTAAAATTGAGACCGAAACCCTGTTTCATGTACATCATGTGTGATTCCTCGTTAGTAGGTACCATTTATTGGATCATAAGGTTTGCGCACAACCCGCCTCCCATGGTAGCAATAGCAACTTTCTGACGCCTTGTACATCACTCTGGTTCCAAAACCTTAGGTGACGCCAGATCTTCCAGCTTTATCATACTACTATTCTTAGTAAGGTTATTAAGAACATTTTCGATAATATATATTATAGTATACAGATTTTCAACATTATATAATTAAGAATTTATTTAAAAATATATTTAATGCCAGACAGTAGATCGATAAGAATTCTTTGCAAGCACATGTCGGACTAGGCAATAAAGAAATTTTTTATACTGTAAAATTGTTTTGCTAAATTTCGAAACCACAATATTGTTAATCACAAGAAGGTAGTCCTTAATTTATTCACATAAAATGAATAATTCGAAATTTCGCGTATTATGAAGTTTTCGAAATCGTTGGACAGAAAACTATTTCATAAAAGTGAAACTATCTTGTCGGTTTAGTTTGAAATTGTAAGCGTCGTCTTTTCCTGGATATTGTTCTTATTCCGAAACCGTGAATCGTCAAGCGGAAGAATGTTGGGCTAACGAGCAATTTGGACAAAGAGAGAGCAATACAGGATTGCTGAGGAAAAATGACGAGATCGCCGAAACAAAATCTAAAATGTTCCGGTAAGTGCAAGAATGGATGGAAATGTGATTTACTTTCTTGTGAGTTTGATGGTTGGAAAGGTTTAAAGCTCTATTCAACATCGCGACATTTTGTAAGAGATATCGGTTCCCTGGGATACAATAAATTCAGCGTTATATTCCATTATTTACTAAAAGAAAATTAACGTTAATAAATTGAATATACAAAAAATACGTAGATGTGCTTTATAAACTACTTTTATTTAAATTAAAATTAATTAGAAATACTTTTAATACTCTTTTTTTATTGTAGTTCTGTATATTTGATATTATTATTTTAATAAAATGTATACAACAGCTTTCTTCGAGCTTAGTTGAATAGAATTAACAAGCTTTAATGGTTGTGAATAAGCATATGTTAATCATTTTTGTCGTATATTTAAGTTAATTATTCCCAGGAAATAATTAAGTTTAGGACAGTATCTAAGGTCAACTTAAGGGAGAGAGGGGGGGGATGTACATTTTGTATCCGTTTTATTGAATCTTAGAAAACAATTCACACCAACACCCACAGTGTATTTTAACACCCTTATGGCTTTCCAATTTTCGATTTAATTATTTCTAAATCCTAACTTTATCATGGGGTCTCTCTTTTGATTGCGTTGTTAATTACCCACTCTTCTCCAGCGCACCTAACTGAATTATCTATTGTGGTGAGGTATTTTTCTTATATATATGATAAATCAGGTTTTAAGACGAATCAAAATCAAGTTTTTTTTATCAAACGCGTCTTGAATTCATAAATCGCCAAATAACACCTAAAGGTAGGTGAAACTTTTTTTTTTTACAGTACTAAGCGATTTGCCTATAAACAGTGCAAAAAATCGAACATATAAAGAATTTTCATAATTCCATTTTCCTATGAGAATCCGTCATCGTGACCGAGGCATTACTTAATAAGCCTACATCATCATGGCATTCTGAATTAACATCCTCTGTGATGTTGGTCCAACATTCTCTAAATTTTTGTTTGATAGCCAACGAAGGAGTTCCATTAAAATTATTCTGTGATATGAGTGGATATTAGAAGAGGCCTTCTAGGGATCTTAATTACTTTTACATTACCTTCACTTTTTTATATTTTATAATATATATTACGTCAATTAAAATAACATATATTTTTTCTGATTGGTTAAATTTGTTTGTATAATGAGAAATATAAGATTATTAATAGTGCAAGTATGGCATCGCTGTGAAGGTACCAATAAAACATGACATCCTAAAAAAAAATATTTTAAGATAAACTATTTTGTGTGAATTTAGATTTCGTTTCATTTTAACCTGTTGCCACTTCAACATAAAGTATTCATATTGAGAAAACGATTCAATTTATAGCACCAACTGGTGCATGCTTAACGGTTCTTGTAAGAAATTAATCTTGATTTCTTAAGCCTGGATTTATGAATCTACCTATGAAGAAATAGAATCCATTGCTTACAGGAATCGGAATAACATTTCAAAGGCACTAATAAATCTGAAAGAAACGAATCCTTGGAAACGGAACTAGTTTGTGCAGGTTAGGTACTTTGCATTTGTTTGATATGCAACCGTTATCATTTATAGTCCCGAGAAATTTTATAGAATGGCTATTACAAGAGACTGGATTTCGGAAAAAAAAACTGTATAAAATACCTAAACTGCGTAAATTGTTTGTAAAGCATCCAAATCATGCACAAATCTACTTGATTGGTTTTTGTTTGAATCTAATCTATATAAACACAATCAAAAATAAAACCGAAATGAAAAATAGCCACTAATCACGAAAATTTTTTTACAGTTCAGCAAACCACTGATTATTACTATTCCAAGAGTATTTGTAACTTGTGTTTACTTGTTGTTTATTTATTTATTTTTTTATATTAATATCACTCCACCTTTTAAACAACGCTATTCCTCACCATATATTTTCTATTCTAATACATTACTATATTAAAACGAATAGATATTTGTATACATTACTATTTGCATATAATATTAAATATTTGAGCCAATTATTCAATTTTCTCTATTAAAATCGAAATAATCTAATTTAGACTAAATAAGTGCAAAATATGTAATTTTATACAACATAAATCAAAACCGTACGATTAACCCAAAAGAGATAAATATGGTTTTACGCAAATGTACTGAATTTCAATACATTATAGATCGTGAACACGTTTAAAACACCTTAAAAATGGAATAAAATTTGCCGTAAAATAGAAATTTGGTTTATAAACTTATTTTTTATAATACTGTTATAATGGAGGTATTTAGATTATTCTTCACCTCCTACAGTACGCAGGGATCACTAGGCCAACCTAGAACTTGCGGCCGAAATAGAAATAATAATAAATGAGCTCATTTCATGAATTATTTAACTCAGCAGGAGTGTCCTACTTTTAGTAGGATTTTATCTAATACTTTTCTAGTATTTTACTTCCCTCAGAGGTGTTCCGTGAGCATTTATCTCATGGTAGGCGATCTGTACTATTTTTTTTTTTAAATAATTGAATGTGATGACAACAATTTTAAAAATTACTCAAATGCAATTTGAAACTGATTTTAAATTGTAGCTCCTCTATCAGTCTCTTGTCTCGGTCCAAGCTTTAAAAAAAAGAAGGTGTCCAGGTGAGAGTTGTCACGTTAGGAGTGTCCTAGTGAGAGAAATACTCAGCCTTACCGTTGCAGGGGACCAGAACAAAGCTGAATTGAGTATAGGTTGGGAGGTAAAAGAGGGAGTAACATAAACAAGCGGTAATAACAACACCAAAGGACTGACAGAAGCTAGACAAAAGAATACACAAACTAGATGAAATACTACAAAAATATAGATGTTTATTTCCCAATATGAGCAAAATGCACATGGTTACACCTCTCTCGGGTGAACTGGATATCAATTGTAAGTTTAGTGACGTTATAATTTAATTTATTCTTTCTATAATCATGGATAAATTTGAAAATGACAAAAAGGTTTCATAGTTAAAACTAGAAAATTAAGTTTTGTGCAGTAACCCCCAAAACGTTGCAATATCTAATGTACTCAGGACATATTTTTCATAATTTCATAATCTTTAACCCCGAAGAAATGGAAGATAATTTTCAATTCTTGGGAACCTATCACAAGTATAGTGAAATTAGAATAAAATAATTTGGGCAACGGACCTGATCTTCTGAACAATCGCTCAGTTCATTAAAGGATCTACTTGGAGAGACCTGTGTACGATAAGCTAAAAAGGGTAGATTTAAGCCTCATTTAATAAACATATCTCACAAACAGAATGCCTAAGTCCATAAAGTTACGATTCAAGATAATTAACGTGAGGAATTTTAATATTCGGACTCTTATCAAAACTTATTAAAGTACAGTTAGCCATTAACCAACGTACACAATCAATGTTCTACCAATTGAGCTAGAGGAACAGCCTTGTAGTTTCTATGTAAAGCTTATCCTTGTTCTAACGTCGGTTCTTACAAAAAACATTTTTTGAGTTGTTTGACTTTCATGTTGGAGATACGATATGTCAATACATATATATTTTTTTTAGCTGATACATCAAGTAAGACGATAATGGTAAAGAATCTCAATATTGGACCATTGTGTACAATGAATGCCTTTTATCAAAGCATCCATCACAACTGACGCGTTCGGACGTGAGCAGATTGACAGAGCCAACACAATGCCATTATGATCTCAAGTACCCTTCATGTTAGGTGTCATTCCATCTTCAGGATCTCATCTGGATAGTTCTCGGGGAAAGCGTTTGGTTGTAGTTAAAACAATTTGATTCCAGTTTTAATAAAATGCATTTTAATAAATTAAATCGTATTATCCAGTCAATCAATTATTTATTTTATTGCCTCTTTGTTACCCGTTCGTTGTGATTAACATTAAAACATTTCACAAATATTCCAGAGAATTACCAGTGTCAGATATGTATCATCCATACTAGTCATTAATTTGTGATTAACATACTCCTTACAGAAGGATGTGGTTTGACCGAAATTACTTAGTAATTTTGTTTTTCGTTGAATTCATATTTCTTATCCAAAATTTAAATGAGAATAATTTTGATATTAGGTAGCAATGTAATTAGAAAAGTATCTCTTATAATGTAGCAGATTGATTTAAATAATTATCATTAATTAGCTAAGAAGTATAAACATAAATGCTATCTGCGCCATCAAAATATCATTAATCAAAGGAGAAGTCATCAGAGCCATGAGAAGGAACACGAGTTGATAAATGGGTCCATCAAACGACGTCACCTCAATTCACAAACACTACCGAGTGAAAAAAAAAAGCCAAGTAAGATTTGCTGGTAGAGTCATGCTAATTTACCACCTACCAACGTGCAGACTGATATTCTGGGACATTAACGGAATCGTTAGCTGAGGTCGTAACGACCTTCTGGAGTCTTATGGAAGATGTTCTAGTGTTCCAGCACTAGAGAACTTAGTCCAGAACTTCCCTAAGCAAAACAACCTGGAACCGGGTCATTAATTTGGCGGATAACGCTCCGAGAGCGTGAAGCGCTGAACTTACTTTCGACTGGATCGTCGGTATCCTTAATCGTCATGACTTCCCTTCTGCCTGTGAAAGAAATCTATTTAATTTTACTATCTCATATAAGAAGAGGCGCGAAGAGAAAGCGTAAAAGAACAACTAAGTATCTCAAATGTAACATGTTTATGCTTGAATGTAGCCAGGATCATTTGGAAGAGGTGATCTGTTATTAATATTAAATTCTAATAACTAAAAAGGAAATGAAAACAAAAGTTCTAACAAATTTATGAGTATAAAGAATAGTAAAACCTTGCTGAATTATTATGAAGGTAATATTTGAACATGCAGAGTTGAGCTTTGGGGCTCCATAAAACCATCTAATTCCTCTCGATTCCAATCATTATAGTACAAAATCATTTTTCGTTGCTCTTTTCAATATCACAAATTAAACTATCCATAAAGACTTATGGGTACACGTAATGTTCCATTAATTATAATAAACTCTCTAACCACTCAAGCCCACTAGTTTCAAACATTGGTTCCTCTTCAATTCCTGATAATCCCCCAAAGCATCGGAAAAGAAAATGGCTTCAAGACCTTCTAATCTAAAAATATTATTACATTTCTGCCAGTGGAAGATTCTTCACAAGTCTGCGCTACCGTACCATCACCTTATATTTAATAGTAGTATTTTTAGTTATTTACAATACAATACGTTTCGTTATAATAAAGTCGACAGTAAAACAAAAAAAGTCTGAGATTCAAAAATATTTTGTCCTTTTGGATATCAAACCGAAGAAAATCTATTACCAATAATGAACTTTTGTTATCAACAAAGAAAAAAAATTAGCTGCTGTTCAAAATTTGAGATTTTACGTCTCGAGTACGACGTTCATGGATTGCCATTAGAAATGCTTGGACTATTTTTTAAGAATTAGGCGCGAAAATCAAAGGCTACAACACGATGATCTTCACAACTCAATATTATTACGCACCATTGGTATAGCGAGAACGAAAGACCGGAATTTTTTTACACTCGTTTACTTTTTATCAATCTCTAAATAGAAAATTATTTGAACCACAGATACTCCGTATGTTCGGGGGATTTAAGAGCAAAATCTCTGATCGATAGTGAGGCATTTAGAAAGTATTTTCAATATTTAATTTCATTCGAACAACTTGGTTTTATTCAGTTCAAATTAGCGAGAGTCTACTATAATTAAAAAGTGGCTTAATGGACTATTTTCATAGCAATTTACATACTGGACATGCCAGTTTGGAACGAAAAGATCACTCCGAGATGCTACTCGAAATTTGGCTAGTGTGGACGATTAGATGATTCATACACCATAATTGGTTGTCTTCCAGACTTTGGAGCTATTATTTTAAGATTTAGCCCCAAAGTCTCAGGTCACCCAACGATGATCCTTAACTAACCGAGATTACCAATTCGTTTTGAAATGGCGCCTATTTAGAGGTTTCATAGACTCATTTATTTTTAATAATGGATGAAAAATATTAATTGTTTAGAATTATTACACCAAAGTTAAAAAAAGAGTGTAAATAATATTTTAAAAAACTAATAAAATCTAAATGATTTGCCAATTTTAAGCCATGAATTCAGGAATAATAACACATCGGATTGTTTATATCAACAAAATTAAAAGCTATTTGTAACAATAGCCTTTAATTCCCTCTCAACTATTTATAAATTATCTTAAATTTTTTTTATTAAGCTGAGGGTAGTTAGTTTAGAAGGTTTTGGGTTCGAATCCCACCTGGGTCGGTGAATGAATCTTGATGTTCCCACTCTGAGCCCGTATAGTTCTTCATTTGAGGATTTGGGCCATGGAAAAAAATAAATAAAATTCAAGGCACTGCATTATCTCTGAAATTTTAAAATACCAATCATAAAATATTTACTCATTAGAACGTTGACCCCGAAAATACAGATATTTTAGTGAAGTGCTTGTTCCTTTAAATATTATATACAAATATAATTTTGCTATAATAGTGTAATTAGAGGGAAAAGAAAAGTAGAGCAAAATATAAACATAGATGGACAAAAATATCCCAGTTGACAATGACATTTGGAAAGAAAACAAAAGAGAAGATTCCCAATGGATGTATAGGAATGGAAAATTGATACGAGAATAAGTTGAAGTAGTTGAAGAAAACTTTAAGCGAAAAGAATGAAAATATGTGAAGAAGATTCTATAATGGTTCATCTCTTCATGTTATAGGATTTTATTTGTTTTTTATTGACCTGAAATGTGAGTTACATAGAATTCTTAATTAAAGCATTAATAGCAACCTGAGTCTTAATACATGTATGTAAAATGAGCATCTGCCTCATCTTTACAATTCCATCAATATGACGGGGTGTGGTTTACATAAGTGAAAGTATTTAGAAAGGAAAATGTAAAACAAAACTTTACAAATTTATGATACGGATACCCACGGCTTCTGTTAGACATTTCTTAGGAATGGATATATTAAAAATAAAAAATAACGACACACCACTTAATGGCATCATTAACGACAGTAGCTAGAAGCAATTGCAAATATCACTCACATTGCTTTACCCCGTTAGCTCTAAATTTGGATTGATCATCTACCAGACCTTAGCCAAAAAAGCATAAACCGAAATACTTCAAACTTTTACAATATTAACTAGACCTGAGGGTGATATTGTTCAACCATAGCATCTTTTGTTATTGGATTCATTAAACAAAACATGAATTATTTAAATAGTGTTTAATTAAATAGTATGATTTTTATTAAAAAAATATATTCATTATCACAAGCATTTATTTGAATAAAATTTCAGATACACCACGCAAGTAAAGATCTTTTACATTCTGGATCTCAAATTTTTCAACAACATTAAAATTGGAATAATGTAAATTGTATAAATTTATACCTTATTATATATAATAAACAGAAAAAATTCTCACAGTAGAATTTATCATAAATGAAAAAAGGATAATATCTCCCTAAATAATATAATTCCATCTTAGCTTAAAGTAGGAAAAAGAAATCAAACAGATTTTCAAGAACGATCAGTTTATCTGGTAAAAGTATAATTGAATACAACTAACAATGTACGCACGGAATATACAATAGATGTACTTACCAGATCAACAGGCTGAATGGAGAGATTTCTCCTCGGGTGTACCTCAACAAGCAAGATCTCCGAACCAATTTCCAACGACTCAGGAACCCTCACAAACCTTAAATATTCGCCGATTGGGTAGAACTGACAACCTGGAAAAGAAGATATATTTTAATAAATTATATAAATAAATAAGCAATATTTTTCAATAAAATAATATATGTTATTTTGTAGAGGTATGTGAGTAAAGGTGTGTGTATATATAAAGATACATAAGCATAGGTTGTGGAATGAAAATCAGTTTATAAAAAATCTATCAAGGAATACAATAAACCATATTTATCAATCTGATTTTAATGGAAGTATTATTATTATTTACTCTTATCACTCGAAGCCACAAGTTGTGTAATGCGTTTAGGGGTGCACATAACCTGGTCGTTGTAAGGGCGAGCTTAGAGCGAATTACTCAATCGATTTTTTAGATTCGATGTCTCAAATCACTCAGTAATATCCCATGACTGTTTTAAAACAATTTAAGCTAAAAATACGGGAAAAATATTTTATTATATTTCATTACCTGAGGTCGTACTGAAGAGGCTGAGAATAGTCACACGAGGCTCAACCACTCCTATCTTAATTCAAAAAACACTTCCGAACTGCCAGTATTGCAACAACAATCAGACAATAAGCCAGACTATATATTTTCCAACAATGCTCATATTTCACACCACACCAATAAATCAATAACTTAGAACTAAATCCAGATATTTCAAAAACCCTCCGTGACGATGATAAAACAATAGAATTAGTGTTTCAGTTTTTAAAATCACAACATTTACTGACAAAAATATAACATTGAACGGAAGAAAAATAATAATAATAAAATAAAATAATAAATAATCAAATTAAAAAATAAATAAAATTAAGCAAACTTAAATAAAATATAAATGGCGTTGATGACCAATGATGTTTGGCGCCACTAAAGAAAAACAAACAACAATATTTCCTTGTAAACGACCGTTTTTACTTCAAACAACCGAAGCGTACAGTGGTACGCAGTGTATAAGTACAGAATTCTATACCAAGTTTAATTATTTATAGAGAACTTCAGTAACGAACCCCTTACATTTTAAGAAGATACGCAATATCACTCCGTCTCTTAAAACAAACAAGTGAATAGGGCAGGAATATTTACGTAGTCGGTTTTTTTTTTTTTTAAATTACATAATTCTTTATTATAATTATGAGTTTGTGTTAGTGAGTTTTTATTGAAATACTGTCTGTAGTGGAATTAATTTGAGCTATTCCATGACAGCACTGAGGGACATACTCCCTGGCTGCTTGTGAGCGATACTCAAAAGATTTACTCATGTTACCTTATTAACCATTTGTGGTATAAATTCGCTTTTTGTAAAAATATTTTCGAAAATTACAAAACTTATTTTATAAAGCATATTTTTTAAAATTTTTTATTGAATTTAATATGCCTTAATTGAACCGTTGAGAGAAAAAGTAGTATAAGTCATTCTGTCCTCATCAAAATTAATTTAAATTTTAGTAATATAAATAATTTTAATAAAAAATAATAACTAGTTTAGTTGATATATTTGTGACAAATAGTTTTCAACAAAAAGAACTGCTATCCCTCACTAAACATTCTATAGAACGTTTGCTAAAGTTTTGCTCATTGAAAGTGAAAGACAATGTCACATTTCCCTCACATCATATTAGGCATTGTTTCTTCGAGAGCATGGATATATTCTTGTAATTGCTCACTCAGATAGTCATCTGTAATCTCTGGATAAAGCAAAAATAGGTAAATAAAATGTCAAAATATACTGAATAGGTAAAAAAAAATTAGCATGTTATCCTTACCCTCTATCCTAAAGGTATAAAAATCATTATTGCTGTGAAAAAAAAAATTGTGAAAAACGTTTTAAGATCATCCGTATAAAAAAAATGCTTCTCTTACAGATATGTTCAAGGATTTAGTGAAGCCAGAAAATTTCGCTGTTATAAATAAGAAATATTAAGTTCATAATATTTAATTTGGTACTTATATATCTTAGTAAAATGTTTAATGAAGCTATCTGACATTTCTTTTACTATGTTTGTGTTTTATGTACAAATATTTTTTACTGATTAGAAGAAACAATATCTGATCTTCTGTGACCCGGAACTATATAATGATAAGGTTTTACAAGTAATAATATTCGGACAAACCATCTTCATGTTTGTGCATGTCCTAGCGCATAGACCGAAGGATAAATTACAATAAATCACAGGGAACCATCTGCAATTTAAATATCTGAAACGGAATCCGAACTACCAATTTACTAAACCATCATTAGTTGAGATTGTAAACATAAGAGAAAGCTCGTCGTTGACGCTAATAGGGAACTAACTTGGGTGATGAATGGTTGTAAAACAAATACCGCTAATTCATTCATTGTGAATTTAAATGAGATTTGGTTAAAGGTAATTAATATGGAGAGGCATGCAAGGCTACCGTTGTGACTATATGAAAATCAATTGAAGGTAGATTCTCTTAACCAGCAACTTTACATGTCATGTTATAAAACTGTACCTAATTTAACACTGTAGTTCAATCAAATATAACCTAAAAAATTGTTCTAGAAAAAATTCAATGTGTCATAAATAATACGAAAACTATATTTATGATCCAGATAAATTTTAGAATAGCCAATTTATGTAAGTGAATTTAAAGAGAAGAGTGTTAGTCTATGGAGCGAAATACATTTAAAATAGTAGAAGCAGTTAAAGTTAAAGTCTCAATTTCCACTGCAATAAAAAAAAAAAATATCTTTAGGTTAGAAAAAAAACATTTCTTAAGGCTGTGCCAAGTTATGCTTTATTTCTTCTTAAGACTGATCTAATAATGACAAAATGGATTATTTCTAAAATCTCTATCTCCACTGTGGTAAAAAAAAAATATATTGGATTTAATTGCTTTAAAGATTTCTGAATCATAGGTGGTTTTTTTTTTTTAATATTTGAAACAATTTTCTTAATAGTTGGCTTAATTATTGATTACTAATCATTTGATTAAAGACTGAATTGATTATTGAAGCTGCTCTAAACATTAGGGGAAACATTATTTCTAAAACATTTGTACCTCGTATAAAAAAAAAAAATCTTAGTAATAATTAACATTTTTCCTCAATGAAAAATTTAATTACATAACTAAAATTTTTTAATATAGATTAAAGAGGTGAACGGTGATATTCATCCGATTAATAAATAAACAGCTTCATCTATTAATCGGATGAATATCACCGTTCACCTCTTTAATCTATATTAAAAAATTTTAGTTATGTAATTAAATTTTTCATTGAGGAAAAATGTTAATTATTACTAAGATTTTTTTTTTTTATACGAGGTACAAATGTTTTAGAAATAATGTTTCCCCTAATGTTTAGAGCAGCTTCAATAATCAATTCAGTCTTTAATCAAATGATTAGTAATCAATAATTAAGCCAACTATTAAGAAAATTGTTTCAAATATTAAAAAAAAAAAACCACCTATGATTCAGAAATCTTTAAAGCAATTAAATCCAATATATTTTTTTTTACCACAGTGGAGATAGAGATTTTAGAAATAATCCATTTTGTCATTATTAGATCAGTCTTAAGAAGAAATAAAGCATAACTTGGCACAGCCTTAAGAAATGTTTTTTTTCTAACCTAAAGATATTTTTTTTTTTATTGCAGTGGAAATTGAGACTTTAAAAATAACATAACATGGAATTTTTAGATACACCCAATTAGGATTCTAACGTTGGTATTTTTTTCATAGCACTATATTGAAATCGATACTTTATAGTTGGCCTAGAAATCTATTCTCATTCCTGTTTTCCGTCAACGCGTCAAATCTGTGCCATGATGTATCTAGGACGATGTCGCTGGGTTCCCCCCCCCCCAATAGTAAACACAACCCATCAACAGTCATATAATCAAAATCGTAGGAATTTTAATAAATAAAAAAAAAAATAATAATAAAAAACGTTTATTTTTCGAAAATATTAAATTGATTTTTGTTTATTTTTCAGTTTATGTTTTATTTTTGGAGTTCTATCAATGGGTAGATTCTCCACATGTTTGTATCATGCCAATATGTCACCTACAGCAAATTTACTTGTTGCACATATTTTTATACAGTTGTAAATAACAATAAATAAATTATTAAAATAAAACTGTTTTATTTATGAGATGTTTTGAATATCGGAAGTAAAGTAACTCAATTTTATTTAAAATGAACACAATCAATCCACAGATAACTCCATATTTAAATTCAGAACTCCTAATTTTAGTTTCTACGTATCAGTGCCTTAATCTGACAAAATATTTTAGCAAACTTGAATTATCCTTTGAAAATCAATCGCATTTAGGGAATAAGGGACTTAGTTTTATCTTGAGATAACTGTTAATAGAATTGTAACTTTTTAGCTCCTTTTTCTCAAAATTGTGGTACAATTAATATTTATAGTGCTTCAAAGCAGAATCGAGTAATTAAATAATTGTAATAATTATTATATGGGCATAAAATCCGATAGGTGGATCGGAATATGAAAAAAATACTAGGAAAATTCTACAACTAACAATTATTTCATAAAAACTCGGTGACAAAAAATAACTTTGAAAAAATAACTCTTACGATATAGTGTATATAACAAAAATATATAGTAACAGCTTTATTTTGTTTTTAGTATTCCGAAAAGTCAGAGTAGATAAGGAAGTTGCTCACACTAAGCAATAAATACTCTCGCCAGGTCTCTCTACGACAAATGGAGAGCGTTAAGTGTTACTTAGCAAACTGGTGTTACAATTCTCGCCAAGTTTTAAATGGAAAACTTACTGTAAGAGTAGAAACTAGTTCCATTAGTTATCAAATTGATAAGGCTATAGGCTTTCTCTCTATCCAAATTTGGCTAGTCTGAAAAGTGATCATTGTGAAAAGCAAAGGCAGTGTAACATACCAGAGTTGTAGGTGGAATTGGAATACTAAAGTTTAAAAATTATGTTCGAAGCTGCACTTATAAATCTTTTATTTGATAAGAGCAAAAATAGCCAACACGCGTACGTGCTCTAGTCATGACAGCTTTATTTATATGAAAGCTATAAGATAAAAAGATAAACAACAAAAGATTATAAATTATATATTTATAATATATTATATCATTACGTAATTACGTATCTTATGAATTATAAAAGTAATTACGTATCTTATGAATTCTGGATGGTCAGAAAAAAAATTTATACAAATATCATATTATGGAAGCCTTACCCAATTTGTTATGGCAAAGCATTGGAGAATTACTATCATGTACTATACTGTCATGTCGTCCCTCTTAACAAGTTGTTTACCTCTATGTATGCACAAAACTAAAGAATAGTAGCCAAGGATTAATTATACAACATCCTAGCAGACCTTACACAATTAGATCTTAAACTGTTATTTGCTTATATGGCCCAAAACCTCAAACTTAGATCTCGATGCCTGTTTTTTGAATATAATGTACAGTTATTGTCTGTTAAATATGCAGTAATGTTTTTGTAAGAAACAAAATAACATAAAAACCTTAATTTTATTGAGTATTTTTAATTTATACAGACTTTTATTATTCTTGTTGAGAATCAATAATTATATATTTAAATCATTTATCGTACTGGCTAACTCTCTTTGCGTAGAGTTACTCCAAAAAAAAAATTTAATATTATGTCATTTTGTCAATAAAATCGGAGGAAAAACAAAGAGACTTTCATGTTGTTGTTTAGAGAGCTAATAAATAATAAATAAATATGGTACAGGATTAATTAATTTTTTCTTATTTCCTCCCTCCACCCCCGAAAAATCATATAATTTATCACTCTGTCTGAAGACAATGCAATGATTTTTTATTTAATTCTTTACTTTTGCTAAAAAAAATCCTCAATTATATTTTGCCTGAAAACAATAGACATTCATAATGTATGGAATGTGATCGGAAACCCCAAAACCACTAGATTTTTTTAATGCGGTTTTTAAGCAGTAATAAAACAACTAAATAACTTTCTGTTTTCTAAACAGTGATAAAGGAAATCCTTCATTTTTCAAAAATTAAAATAATAATAAAATCTTGATTAGCACTACGGTACTATTAATATAAGAACTCCTATATGAGCCTTCCTTAATGCAAAGTATAGAGATACCAAACAACTTTTGGATAGTTCGGACATTCAAACTGTGATGAATTAAAAAAATTGTTTATATTAATTAATTAATAAATATTTTAAAAATGATTTGCTTACCTTGCACCCGAAGAACTTGAAACAAAAGAGAGAAGGAGAGAAGAAGCAGATTCATCATCAATCACCTACGGAGCATTTCTCACTGCAACAGAAGAAAAGCCACCGTTAAAGTCATCTGCAACATGCAACTACCAAATCTGGCAATTGACACTCTGACACAGATTCCAACTCAGAGAAGTACTATAGCCACTGTGTCACTTAGTCTTAGCATGGTCATTAGCTATGATTGCGCGTTTTTATTATTGTTCCTAAAACATTAGGAATAGCTGTCCGAAAAGGAGAAGGAATGCGGGGGGAAATCCATCTGCTGGCCTGTCCACTATTCCATAAATGATATTTCATAAAGACATTCCATAAGGGAATTGATGTTTCATATGTGTCCGCTATTTTTATTGCTATAGCGTTCCTTAATGACATATCAATCTATAAGGGTGGTATCGGATGAACAAAATCACTACTATGATTGTAAGAAAATCGAAAAATAATGGCTAAGGTATCAGAAGATATCTTTATACACTTTTGTCAACTCACGCCTCAAAATATCCTACCATTTAATAAAGAAATGGTTTCAAAATTAACCTAGTTCTACTACAGTTGGGCCTTGGTATGTTTGGTTCAAAACATAAGGAGTTTTCATATACTACACAAAATCGTTATTTTGTATAGTTCGTAATATTATATACAGAGGTTTGATGGCTAAAATTACATGCTTGGTTGGTTGATTGTTTTTTATATAATGGTACAAAACATCGTGGTCATAACATAAATTTATATGTTAGTACAATCATCCCCAAATAAAATAAATAAATAGAATAAAAAATACAGAAACAAATAAAAAAATAAAATAAAGTGCATAACATAGCTTGTTCAATGGGATTTGAAAACATTTATTAAATCGAGGAATTCATTATTTTAATGTTCGTTTCGTTGAGGATCCATTTGTTGGTGTTAAATTATTGTGATTCTTTTAATTATTCACCATTAAACCATTTAATAAAATAAATCAGGTTAAGAGTTGTCTTAAAATGTATATAAACATTTTGAGACTCCCAATTTTCCACATGCATATTGATAATTTAAAAATAATTATGACTTTCAATGAACAGGCCTACAGAATCTGATTTCATAATTTCAAAAGTTGGTCCTATAACTTGAATTGTACAATTGTTTGATTGATTATTGGTATTGATTCACATACTTCTAGGCAAGAATGCACAATTTTTTAACAATTTAGGGACCATCGTTGCTCAGATTATTAAGACATTAACTAAGCAAGTTATTGTCTGCAACGGCACCGAAATGTGATTCTGCCCTGGGAGGATTTACTTTTATTTCGTAACGGTCCCCAGCAATTAAAACTCAATCCTCAAACTCTGGTTAGAACAGGTTTATTACCTCAGGGCTAAACCTCTACCCCCTCCCACCCGTGTGTCAGAAATACAGAGCAGAGTAAAAAAATTATATAGATACAATACTAACCCAGCTATGAAACATAACATTTCAAATGTTAAGAGAATAAAACATGAATTTATTTTGTAGTCTATACCCAAAAACAAAAATCAGCTTTGATAATATAATGGATGGTTGAAATCCGGAATTAGTACCATAATAAAAAAAATAAACAACTTCAACGGAATTGACCACTAACATATCCTTTTGGTATTCCGTTTGATTGGAACAAGATGGTTTAAGTATGGAGGAAAAAAATAATAGTAAATGCAAATGTAGAAAATTTACTCCTTTTTAATTTACTATAGGTTTATATTTTATAAATGCATTGATTTTATGTTATGGCAGAAAAATGAAAAATAAAATTAATTTTTTGATCTTTTTTTTTTGCATTTTCATTCGTCTTCAGCATCCAGAAAAATATTGATGAATAAAATATAACAACTTCTTTTTTATAATATTGTATGCAAAAAACTACAGAGCACTGATTATAGCTGACATAAGTATTTAGTTTTAAGAAAAAAAAAATGAACAGTGAATAAAATATTTGTGGTAATCTTCCTAAGCATGACGGAAACATATACTATTTTATATATATATATTTTTTAAATCTTTTGAACTAAGAATAAATAAAATTAAAACATTTCACTGGTTAGAATTGGCTAAAATTTGTCTAACCACATAAATCGATAAAAAATATATATATTCTTAACAGCCTATAAAGTAAGACATCAGGTAAAGAATACGATGTTGCGGGTTATGATCCAGACATCAGAACATCTTGCAACATTGCAACTGCAAAGGGCAGTTTATGACCCGGAGAATGGATTTATTATGCAATAATACAAACAACATCATACTTAAGTTTCTTATATAACTGCACATAATCTATCCGTTACATGATTGATACATTAACTTTTGGATATAGAAGCTACTGATGGTATATCATGACAATGCGATGAAAAAATGTTAATTACAAAAGAAAAAAATTAATAAACATATATATATATATATATAAATTTTGGGACAGGCTAAGATTGTTTTTATGTCTAAAATGTTTGATACAGGGTACGATCTAGTTTAATTAACCAATAATAAATTCCAGGTGCGATAATCACCAAACCAATAATATAATTAGACCAATAAGCAGATTAATTAGTTTATAGGGTGTAAGAATTACTTATTAATCGATAAATTAATCAATCGAATCAATATATCGCTGGTGTTCTATAATAAAGGCATAAAACTAACGTTTACTGGATGATTAACCGAATTTGAAAAATTCATTATAAAACCTGCGTAAATATTTTTTAGTGCCAAAATCACTATAACACTTGAAGGAATACTATTCATTTTAGTAAAATATGATCTTCAAATAAATATTATTAGTAATACAATTTATTTATCATATTATTTTAATATCATTTAAAGCTCAGCCTCTGTTTTTCCTTAAAGACCTATAATCATAAATAAGATCCTGAAAAAAAAAAAAAAATGTAGTGGGTATTAAATGTGATTTTAGAGCAAGGGTATTAAAATCTTAGTGTTATAGTTTTATGAACAATTTGTAGTGGGCAAGTGCTGCAACCGATCAGACAGTTTGAAGAGTTAAGGGGTAATAGTGGTTTATAGTACAAGAATATTTTTATGACATTTCATAAGAAAAAAAATAACTATGTACGAAATACAGCTTAAACATTTTTTTTCCAAATAACAAGAATTCAATATCTTCAGAATTTAATTTGGCAAATAACAAGAAAACTGATGCACTCCACTACCTACAATTTGATGTTAATAGACATCCGTATGTAAAATAAATTCACAAAATGTAGATTTCATGTTATTTGCAAAAAAAAAATATATATATAGAGCTTTTATATTAATATTTTTATATTTATATTTATAATATTTATATTAATATTAGGGTTAGTATTAATTTGAATTTGTGTTTCTACAGGCGACTCCCTTTGGCCTCACCTCTTCTTAAGTATGCTCTTTTATTCCAAGTCGGTAAATAACTTTCGGCAAAAAAGGCGCAAGTAACATAAGAATCTCTATCTATTTTTTTTTTTTTGCCATAAATAGAAAAATAACAATTCCCGATTAATATGTTCAATAATCCCAATAAAAAATATTAATGTAAAATATAATAAGTCTACTTACTTCTTGTAAGCCCCCAGCTATCATGTCACCAACCTATAACCGCCTAATCATGTCTTTTGCTCATCTTATAATGCCATACGGAAAACGAAGATATCATGTAAATTTGTATATATATATATATAATGTATTGTATTATATATTTGTATTCTGTAACCGTATATAAAAAGAGGTTTGAAAATAAAAAAAATAATAAGTCTACCTATAGCGCATTCCCTTTACTTTACCAAAGTAGGCATGAAAGGAGAACAGAAGACCGTGGGCGGTAACGTTCCGCTTATTTACTTTCTTCCACTTATTAATTCCATTTATTTAATTTGTATTGTTTATATATTATGTATACATATGATGTTTAAAATAATAAAAATGATAGAAGTAAAAGAAAAGAAAATAAGTCTACTATACAAAAAATATATGTGTATCTATGAAAATATTAGTTTTCCTTCGGAAAATTTGCCGATTTCAAGAACTTTTGAGTAGTTTATAGAACAATGAGAAAGAGTTTCTACGCCTTTTTGTCAACATAATCGATGTTCACGCACTAAACAAAAGACACGTCCTGGAACACAACGACTCCCGAACAGAACACGACTGAGGCTATGATGCGGACTAATTGAGTAGCGTCCAATCTTAAGCCGGGTCCCATTGAAGGGGAAAGGTTCTCTAAGAAAGTAGTCCTCGTACGATGGATATATCTAGTTCTCATTGGACACGCTTCCAAAGGGGTTTGGCCGGCACGCTCCAGTCTTGAAGCCTTATGTCTAACGTGGTAGTCATGGAAAACAATGAAATGACTACAAATACGGTGCCATGGCAGACTATTTCGATATGGGGTCCATCAAATGTAGTGACGTCCAAACGTACCAGTGGTATTGGCCATTTATCAATACTTTTACCGAAATTTTACCGCACAGAACTTTAAAACAACAACGCATATCAGTAATAAAGCTGAAAATTTTGAAATAGTAGCAACTTTACCAACGAAACTATTCATCTTGTACAAAATTATAATAAAATTGACGAACTGAAATTCATTTAGCAAAAAAAAGTAGTTAATAACAAAATGTTATAAAAAAAAATTATCGAACCACCATTTAGCAATAGATTTGGGAATCGTAAAATTTATAGTGCCATGTTTGTTAAATCGTCTACCATAATCATAAATAAATATACCCTTCAGAATGAAAACTAAAGACAATTCTTTGACTGGATTCTTTCTTACTTTTTTGAACCTTGAAATTATCTGCCATAGCCGTATTCGAATATGGACCCAAAAGCTAGGAACACAATGCCTTACTCATTGAGCTATCTTACTCTTTATAACAGCAGCATGGACAATTGTCTAAACTCACACAAATTCCATAAACGCAATCCATTAATCTATTCTATCCAGCAACTAAAGATATCAAAGTATGCTGAGATCAGAAAAGATGTGCATGATTCAAGGTTACTACGATATAGATATTGATCGAATATCCTTTAAGTTTTAATTTACCATCGAGTCATATTTGTCGTCGATGTAGTCACACAAAGCTCGTTTATAGTAACAAATTTTTATGTTTAAATTTATTTATGATAAACATACAAGAATAATAATAGTTAGTTTATTTCGATTACTATTATAAGTTATAAAATCATTAATTTTAGATTATATTCTCTAACTATATCATTTAGTTCGAAGTAAGTGATAATACAAAAATATGCAATACTTCTCAATTAGTATTTCTTATGAATTTCTCAGAAATTGGTTTATCTTGTGACTTCAAAGTAATAAATTTTAAAAAATATATTTTTTATTTATCTATTTTATTATTAACGTTGGTTTAATATTATTTTCTGCATTAGGTGTTTCAGATTTTCGTTTATACTTTATAAATGTAAATATGCACATAAGCAGAAATTGTACCTTTTTATTTAATATTTTTTAGTTTAATCGTATTTGATTTATTATAATTTTTTTTTTTTTTATTTATTTAGAAGTTAATCACCTTATGTTTTAAGATATAACTTATGGTTTTAATTTATTATATATATTCTGTTAATCAATGTTGTTCATTTTTATCTTCTCAAATTCATTATTTTCATTATGTTTTATGACGTTTTATAATGCATTTTTATTTTATATTTTACTCTAAGGCTCTAAACCTAGTTTTGACGCCAGTACTAGTATTCTAAAGGAATCAATTATTTATGATAAAGATACATGAAGAATAATTATTATTTTATTTCGATTACTATAATAAGTCACGAAATAATTAGTTTTAGATTATTTCGAAGTAACAGATAATACGAAAATATGCAATCACTAAGCAGCATTGCAAATAAATTTCTCAGAAACTAGTTTATCTTGTGACTTCAAAAGCAATAAATAATTCTTCGACAGAGATTGTTTTATCATAAGTATCTCTAATTGCCACTCCTGAAATGAAAGGTATTGAACATCGGAGAAATCTCCGCCTTTTCCAGTTGGTACACAATAGTCGGTCTTTATTTAAGGTCCAATAGAAGGAGTGAAAGGAAAATTCCGTAAGGTACCTCCAACGTCTTAAGATATGTCTTCTGCGCCAAGAGGTTTTCTCAGGAGGGACAAATTGTGAAAAGAAGAATTATGGGATTCTGGGCATACCTTGCTGATCAATTTAGAAGCAAACTGGTTTTTAAAGTTATACCGACCCGGCGAAACGAAAATTCATTTGAATCTGATAGAAATATTTTTAAAAAAATTAGGAAAATATAATAAAAAATTCATTCATCATAAAAATATGGATTCTGTATAAATATGTTCTTAATGATACCGTAATAAAATTTATATAATCAAATATGTTTTACAATACCATATCAATCGGAAGAGGTTATAAACTCTTTTTATAAAACATTCATTTTAAGTGAATAGTGACAAAAAATATTATAACAAAATATTTTATTATAGCGTTGCGCTAATAATAATAATAATAATAAAACCAGGTGCATTCTAATTTTTTTAATTATTTCTTGTTTATTTTATTAACAATTTTAATACTATATTATCACGAAATATTTTTTAACAGGTAAATCACAGCTTCATTATTTAATTAGCGGTAATGGGTATATATGTATCATACTTTTTTATTTAAAAAATACAAAAAAACCTTACTCTTGTACCTTACTCAATTTGTAAGTTGACTAGGTAATGGAAAATTAGTCCGAAACGTTGATTCAGAAAAGAGAGATAAGGAGTATAGTGTGTTTACTTCTTTGAAACTGAATAGTTAAATCAAAGATTAATTATTCAACTGTTTTCTTAAGAAATTCTCTTATCTCCTGATAATCTAATAACAATTCCACAAAATTCTTCTTTGCATGTCAGTAAAAAATTATTTAAATTAAGTTACCTAAAAAATAACAATAATAAATAACTCAAATACATAACATAAGTGTCAAAATTATTAAATTAATTTTAGAGTCAAATGAGGTATCCATAATTTCCACGGTTTAATATTATACAGCATGGTTTATTAAGTAGACTCTGTTAGTTTCTACAAAATCATAAGCCACAAGTTTTTACTTAGGTATTTTTATGACTTAATTAAACCTCTTACTACTAATATCTTTATTTCATACAGTTTTTCATCAACGTTTTGTGGCTCTTCCACCATTCTTTAAGATATTGAAACTAAAATATTTTTAAGTAGTGTTCATATTAAAATATTTCAATCAAGGAGGAAATAGAGAAATATATATATATATATATCAAAATTAAAATGTTACTACTGGTAAGATAAAAAAAAATTATCATGTATTATATTTATTATTACACGTATT
>NW_027109386.1:935489-936672 GCF_000696795.3 Halyomorpha halys
TAAAATAAAAAATCTATATAATAAATTTAAAAAACAATATTTGCATTTAATTAAAGGGGTTTATTTTATAAGATAAACTTCAGATTTTTGAACCTGAAGCTATCGAAGGGCGAAAAAATGTATTACATAAAGATAATAAAAAGAAAGACAAACATACTGTAAGAGGAAAAACTTCGGATGTGAAAAACAATATTAAAAGCTCCTATTTGCCATTCCTAAATTTAATTAAGATATTAGGGTACATTTACGATTAGTGATAAATATATGTACAATATTATCTTCGTTTTAATTCATAGTAAATCTGAACTTTACAAAACTTGATACCCCAAATAGGACTTTTCGATATTGCTTCAATAAATATAAAAGAAAAAAAGAAAAAAATTAAAAGAACAAAAATAAGGAAGACGCGCGCTGGTACGTGACTACCAGAGGTCATCGAGGAGCCCAGGAGTTTTTTTGAGTAGTAGTCTCAGATTTAACTTAAGGCCCGGTCGTGGAAGAATGTCGGCACATTTTTGTAAAATAATGACACAATTTTTTTACTCACGTTTTGCTAAAAATTATGGTAATTTCGCGAATATCTTGCCTATATCTCAGTGGCACACTATGCCATACAATATTGTTCAAATCGCTCAGCGAAGTCGTTCTGAATAATCTACTAGGAACTGGTTCCTCGAGCGCTAACGGACCTGTTACTGAGAAAATAGCCTACGCGTCACCAACACGCATCTCATATTTTTATTTATATGTTATCATCCATTTTACCTTTTTATATAAATGAGATTATGAACTCCAACATCAAATGTACCATTGCTTTTTTTATTTTTATATTTGGATATCTATCTAACAGCACCAATGTTCAGATAACCCACGTTATTTTTTAACAATTTATTTGTTAATTTTCGATTAAAGTGATCAAACTCCGCGTATATGAAAAAAAATACTCGAAATTATTGATGCATTAGTTAATAATCTTATACTTCTGGAAGTATAAAAATAAATCAATCTTTATTAAAAACTTACAGAGTAAAGAAGTTGGTGGAAATAAAGAAATGAGACAATGTGACTCGAATAAAATAATTAAGGTGAAAAAGTTAAATCAGTAACGATTCAAAGTGGTACCAGTATAATATATAATATAATACAGACGTATATTTCCAATTAAAATACAGGAAAATACAGC
>NW_027109386.1:938222-941130 GCF_000696795.3 Halyomorpha halys
TTGAAGATGGCTGGAATGGCCGAAACGTTGGACTAGTGAGAAATAAAGTGTTGAGACAGAATCGGATACAATTTTTGGTTTTATTTAATAGTTAAATTTCATTTTTTCTTACTAATTTATTTTAATACATTAGCATCCTCTCCTTATCTAGTCCTCGTACTAAAAATACAGTGATATACATTGTCTAAAAGTATCAGAAAAGTACAATAAAATATTTAAAATAAGGGAAGTCATTCAATAATTTCATTTTTACTAAACCCAAAATAAAGGCTTAACTGATAAGATACTAATTACCTACACGATTATATTGTTCCTACCTCTATTTAATAATTTCTATTTAGATCTGTATTTAATATTATAATATTAACAATGACAATATTATAATAATAATAATATTATAATAATAACATTCACCATTCTATAAGTGCTATTATGATTTGATATTCATATTTCCAGTTTATTTCTGGTGACTATATTATCTGTACTTAAATAATTTGGGTCGGTTTTAAAATTAATTGGGAGTGGGTAGCTCATTGGTAAGGAGTGGACTACTAACTCTAAGGGCCCGGGTTCGAATCCACTATTTATTGTCTATTACCTGTAGACGATGCGTCATCCCTGTGGGTCCGGGAACCCTACGGGGTCCTCCCAGCCACATAAACTGCATTACACTTAATTGGGTAAAAATCTAGTGGTGGAGGGTGATTCTGCTAAATCATCTCCTTGCACAACCGTTGGTGTAGTAACAGTACTTCCTTACAAAGTATTGCTGTACCCCTGACCTTGCACGGGTTATAGTGGTACAGATTTAATTTGAAATAAGCGGCCTGTTTTAAGTTTTTGTTATATGTATGGCTTCAATTATTTTTTGTAAATAACTGTATCTAATATTTGTGGATTTTATTAAATCAAAATTGTGTTTGACATATACTTGGGCAGTGATGAAGTGTTTATTTAATTTTTTTACATTTTTACAATTAACTGCGAGTCTGGCATCCAGGTCTGCTCTATTAACTTCGTCAATTCCTACCCCCAACATATTTCCTTATAATCCGCTCCTATCTCACTGATAGAACCTTTAAAGTAAATCATAACCTAGCCTACTCATCTCTCTTTTCTCAGTCCGCCGGTGTTCCCCAAGGTAGTATCTTAGGTCCCATTTTTTATACGGTTTATACAGCTGACATCCCAACCCACCCTAACACAGTGCTAACAACATACGCTGACGACACTCATTATATATATACACCCATTCATTTTATTGTAATGATATATATATATTGTTACTAATATCATTTTGTTCTATTTCGTTCTGGATATCTACAATATTGGATTTTCTATTATCATCAATTCTAAAAAATCTGTTATCTTCATTTGTTTTATTATTTTCTTTAAACATATGCTTTTATTATTTGAAGTAACGTTAATTTTATTACTTTTACATATGGATATGGAACATTGATAATATTATTTTTATTAGCTCATAAGAAGTTATTTGGTATCTTTCCCTACCAAAATGTATTTATTAATTTTTTGGCGTCAAAATTTTCAATCAGTATGATATAAATTGTTCTTTTAATATCTTTCATGTAATTTTTTTTTGTCTTTTAATAATATTTTCATATTTATTATTAGATTCTTAGTGACATTCATTTTATGTGAGTAAGAGTATTTGTAGCAAAACTTTAATTATGTATTACTTATCATCTCTTTCTCGTCCATTCCGTCTCTAATTTACCACTGTTATCTATAAATATGACTATATCTAGAAATCTTATTATATAGTAGTCTTTTTGTAAATATATTATTTATTGAATAAGAAGGTTGAATTAAAATTAAGCGCCGGTTAAATCGTGGGCAAAGCTATAATATATAAATAGCTATAATGTGTAAATTCTTGTAAATATTGTATATTACATCAGAAATGGTCTTTCATAGAAAAGTATAAATTATTAGATCGTCTCTTTTTATACGATATTTTTGGATTTATGTTATGATAGAAAGTTGGGTACTGAAATGTTTCGTCCCTTATATATATATATACGTATATATATATATATATATATATATAAGGCTATCGAAACAAATGATGTAAAAAAATAATCAAAATTATAATATGAAGCTGTACGTAATTGTTGCCATATCAATGCAAATGAAGGTGCAATATTTAATTATGGATCTTCTTCTGCTTTAAGTGAACAAAAGTTTCTTTTTAGTAATTTAGGTTCAAATAAAGGAAAGAGTTATAAATTTATTTAATAAGGTGAAGTAAAAAAATAAAAAAATGTAAGCGTAGTAGTTATCTCCAAGGACCTGAGTTCAAATCCGGCTGTGGTAGACAATTATTTTATATCACTGTAGTCAGTACTGTGGGTTCCGGAGCCTTCCAGGGCCCTTAAAGTCTTATAAAGTGGGTACCCTTAATTAGGTAAAAATCTGGTGGTCCAGCGTGATTCTGACTAAATCACCTTTTTGCACAACCGTTGGTTTAATAACATTACTTCCTTACAAGGTACTACACTCTTGACCCTTAATTTATGGTAGTGATACAAATTTAATTTTTTAATAATCAATTATCATAAGACTTAGAGCCAATTTACAACAAATCATTTCATTTGTACAATTTATGTAATAATAACTGAAGAGTTTATATTTGATTAGTTAAATTTCTTAAATTATATTATTTCAAAAATTTTTTGAGACAAGGTAATTATTTATTAAATAAAACCAAAAATTGTATCCAATTCTGTCTCAACACTTTATTTCTCACTAGTCCAACGTTTCGGCCATTCCAGCCATCTTCAAGGACATCTTCAATACAAAACTCCTCCTCACATTAATTCACAATTTCTATTGCAGGCTATTCTGCCCAGGTCATTTGCTTCATTCTAATTTCAAACCTATTCCA
>NW_027109386.1:941180-948195 GCF_000696795.3 Halyomorpha halys
AATTATTTAGAGATGAATTTAATTATATTCAAAAAATATTGGTATTTAGCAGATATAGGAATAAAGTTTAATTAAAAGAAAAATGGAATATTTGCACAATACAATTTTCTAGGTATCTATCATTAATAAATTAAGCTCTTGTAAAATATATAATGACAATATATTCCACAAAGAGAAGATGGGGGGTTGTTTGCCAACATCCCGTGACGAGAGTCTCGGAGGTCATCGACTCTCGAGATGGGACTGGCTTCGCAGCCACCCACCGCTGGACCAGTGTGGCCTTCCCCAGATCCGTTAGCTCAGAACACGATGTAAGGTTTATTAGTAGTTCAGCCGGGTACTTGGCACGTGTGTTGAGAGTCTGCTGGAAGGCGATTACTATTGCTGGAGAAGTACGAGTTTATGGGCTCAGTTTAACACGGATGTGATTGCTTATGGAAGTAACAGCATCATAAGCATGACTACATGATCATCAATGGGCAGTATGAGAGGTCCAGGAGTACTTATAAATTGTATATTATAGGCTACAGGTTTGAAGGGTGTAAACTATATCATAGTATCTTTCTATTTTATCAGTTTATTATACTTACTTTCTACACTACCTCCAATCGAAAAATTATGGTAATTCGCTGAAATATTAATTTTTTTTGTCACTCTGCGTTCACACAAAGCTATTTTATAGTAATAAATTTTTATTATAAAATTTATTTGTGATAAGAATCCACATACAAGACTGAAACGACAAGAAACTGCTCGTAGATTTCGATTGCTACAACATCTACTTGACAAAACTCCCCATTCACTCCAAAAAATTACTATACAATAAGACCACTTTGAACATATGGAATTGAGCTCTGGGACTCTACCAAACCATCAAATTCCTCCCGCATCCAATCCTTACAATCCAAAATCCTACGTAAAATCCTTGATGCTTCTTATTACGTTACAAATGAACTCATCCACAAAGACCTTAACATCCCATTCGTTGCAAATTTGCCCCAAAACAAATATGCATCTTTACATTCCAAACTCCTTACCCATCCTAACCCATTAGTTATTAATATCTCATTCGTAACAATTCCTCCGAGGCGTCAGAAAAGAAGATGGCTATGGGACCTTCTAATTTAAATTAATGCTTGAAGTACCACCAACGGGTAGTTCCTTCCCAAGATTATCAAGTGTAAATGAAACATACCACATATTTACTTATTGTATTTATTATTTGTACAGTTGTAAATTACATTAAATAAATGAATTTAAAAAAAATTGTGATAAACTTACATGGATAATAATGATAGTTGGTTTATTTTGATTAGTATTATAAGCCATGAAATCATTAATTTTAGATTATATTTTCTATAGCAATACTAAGTATTGCTTTCTTTTTATTATTACCTTTTTAATAACAATAAAATATATAACGTTAGTTTAATAATATTTTCTATATATTTGATATTATATTATATTTAATATTCTCTGTATTAGATGTTTCAGATTTTCGTTTATAATTGTAAATATGTATATTAGCAGAAATTGTACCTTTTCATTTATTATTTTTAGTTAAAATGTGTTTTTCTTTTTAATTATTATCAGATATAACCTATGGTTTTATTTATTTGTTCTGATTTTATTTTATATATTCCGTTAATTATTGTCGCTCATTTTCATCTTTTCAAATTTCATCATTTTCATTATATTTGATGACGTTTTTTTAATTTCATTTTTATTTTGTATTTTACTCTAGGCTCAAAGCCCAATTTTGACGCCTTTAATATTATTCTAAAGGGATCAATACCAGAATAAACAAGGAATATTATTATTATTATTTAGTTCTAAGTAACTGATATACGAAAATATGCAATTACTGAGGAACATTGCATATAAATTGGCTTATCTTTTGACTTCAAAGCAATAACTCATTTTTCGACAGAGATTTTTATATCATAAATATATCTAATTGCTAGTTCTGAAATGAAAAGTACTTATAAATTGTAGATTATAGACTATACGTTTGAAGGATGTAAGCTATATCATAGCATTTTTCTATTTTATCAGTTTTTTATACTTACTTTCTCCACTACCTTGAAGATGCAAAATAATGATAATTTTCTGAAATATTACATTTCTTGTAGCATTACTTTATTAATATTTTTTTGGATTTATTGAACCTGAGAACTAAAAATGCAGTGTATTAGCTCAGGAGTTGTGAGGAACTCAAATATCATTGGAAAAAAACTTTCCTGAGACGAGGGTTTAATTTCTACATGTTAACTTATTTTCTTTTTAATTTTATGTGAACATTAATTAATCGTATAATGTAATGTGCTGTTTAAGAGTTAAGATGGTTTTTCGGGATATTTGCGAAGTTTAGAAGATATGTCAACTTTTAGGTTGTCGATTAAATTATTTTAAATTCTAAAATGCGACAATATCAGACATTGTTCCTCTTATGTATCTGTTCTTTATGCAAATCGAAGTTTTAAGATATTTGATGATATTTTATTCCCAGGAGGCACATATATATTTTATCTGAATAATAACAACTAAAAATCATATAAATTACTACTGCACGAAATATTTAGGACTGAATATATATAAGGAAGACGATGATTAGAGTTTCGCTGAAGCTACTTCGAGATTAACATATGTGAACTAACGGAGCCTCCGGTTCATTCTGTCAGTACGACCTTCGCACCTTGCGGATCTGATTTACAGCTCTGGACCGCCCAGGATCGTAGGTGTGCCTTATAGATAGGTATATCTTTCATCTATGTGTACCGCTCAAGGATATATGATATCCGTATTGAGTATGAATGAACTTCTACGAAAATTGATAATAGAGAAAGTCTTGCTTTGTGGTGATAAAATTTCAGAAATTCTTAAAATACGGATATGTTTGCATTAGAAAGTTATGTCTGTTAACATATATATTTATTGTTCTCATCTGAGCTAACAAAACGGTATTAAAAAGCAGTGTTGAGATATCAAAGATTACAAATATTAAATTAAAATGAACTACTTCTATTTAGTTCCATCCAGTATTACTAGATAAAGCAGATGAATTCAAGAAATCAAGAATTCTATTTTTCTATTATTTTTTCGGGAAGTCATTTATACTAATTAGATAAACTAATTGAAACACAAGTAGGAATTTACCCGATTCTTAAAAATATAAACATGCAATATTCTTCATAACAAACAAAAATTTCCAGACCAGTTTTTTTCACATACAAGAAATAAGAGTTCCAGTCCAATTTAAAAAATGTCATTCGGCTTATACCGTTTATTGCCGAAACGATTAGGATTTATAGTAGCTAAGACCCATAGGAACGGAGCAGTAGCCGTATAATAAAAAAGTTTTTTGAATAAAGAGATAAAAAGTTAAAAACATTAACACTAAACATTGTTTTTAACTCAAATTCTCACTCCTTTGTTCTTCTGTTCGAATTTGTTGTGAATAAATTACTCAATATTTATAAAGGGTCATAAATTTCATCTTTTCTGCACTTAAACTAAAATAACATACTTCTGTTGCCTTTTTTGGATCTGATTCAGAAGTTTGGCACTTAAGTCTTCTTTTTTAAGCTAAAACCCATTATCTGCTTCTTTTCTGTCCGATAAAGCTAGGTAATTCCATTAAAAAACTCATCTCTTTAGTAATCTGTCAAGGTTATATCCTGGCCCCACTTTGGTACATGACTTACAGACTGACAACATACTATGCATGAGAAATGTGCAATGTGATGGTGTAGCTAATTTAAATCCGTATTTGAATTTGCTAATTAGCCCTTCCTATGCTTTTTTACTCAAGCATTCTACTAATAAGATTATATTGCTTATTATTTATCCCCCACGAATTACAATTTTTTGAATGGCAGAAGATATTTTAATAATAACATTTGTTATAACATTAATAACAACATATGTTACTTAACATACAGTCTAGTATTTTATGTGCACCCGATGAGTATATCTAAACATTCACTTTTCAGTAACTCGCAGTACTAAAAATAAGGATGTATATATAAAACTAATGAAAATCAAGAACCAAATTATCGATGGAAATGTCCTAATAAAAGCCTACGGAAGCTTAGTATTAGTGGACGGATTTTTGGTGCAGTAAAAAAAAAAAAAGGAAAAGAAAGTAAGAACCCAAAGTGGATATAAACCAAATTCTGTAATAATCAACTCTACTATTTAATTAATAATATATTAAAATATAGAATGTTTATTGTATTGAAACTTATAAGAATAAAATTAATCTCGCTACATTTATGCAAACATATATAAAAACCCAAACTTTTATTCATAATTAAAGAGATTTCTTTAGGGAGCTTATTACATTAAATGATTTTATATTTCTATTATGAAGTCTGAAATTCAATTTTTCAACTTCTTAAAACTACCTCAATTTCAAATATTGAAAAAATATGCAAGGTACTACGTAGAAGGGAATATTTAAAAAAAATACCCTTTTTAATTTTTCCCTAAAATTTCACACAACTTTCAATTGTGAATTAACCAATAAAATACAACCTATATACTATTAAGATAAAAAAAAACAAATAATTACACATATTGAAAATTTTTAATATATTGATTAAAAATGTACATATATATTTGTACTAACCCCAATAATTAATTTTTTGGTAAAAAACACTGATTATGAATTTTATCCATTCAAATTTGTCTTTTCCGTTTTACTTGTTTGACTTTCTCTAGCCCTGGATCCGAAGACCAACTAGAATACTTATAAACATGCTTCGGAGAGCTTCCAATAACAATGGGATCCAAATGAGATTTTTCGATCGATATTGAGCTCGCGTTCCTCATTACTGAAACTATGTGCATTTATTTACTTCCGTAGGTGAAAGAGCTGAGGAATTATTCAACATCCGTTGGAATTTCACCCACTGGAGCACATAGTTAGAGCTAGTTGTATGGATAATTCACCTCATTCGAATCGAATACAATACCCTTCTGCAGCTTTCGATAATACGCAGGGCGCCGAGGCATCCAAGATGGTTCAAGAGATGGAATAGAATCGGTAATGTCTACAGAATATTCTGAACACAGAACAATGAAAATTTGTGAGAAATTTTGTTAGAAAAAGTAATGAGAAGTAGGGTAGGCTAATGAGCAATAGACTGGACTCCTAGCTGCGACTGATTTTGTTTAGCCCTGATGAAAGTGGGGTGAAAATTCGGCAAATAAATAATTCCGAACAATTTTTCTGTTCCTTTTTGACCGCACCTCTGACCAACTGCTTCATTTTCAATTACAATCAATTATTGTTATATATGAAAATTAACTATTTAATCGTTAATTAAAAATTATAAAATGTATTAAAAATTAAAATCTACAATTTTTAACTAAGCTATTAAAACTCGTGTTCATACATTATATTCATATAAAATAAATGTCATATTTTTTTTTTTAAATTTAATTTAATAATGTTGACTACCTACTAAATTAAAAAACGATGATATACATAAATTTGCAAATACATTTTCACATGATCTGTATGAAAGAAAGATATCAAAATAATTGTTAATTAAAATGAACAAAATTGTAATTAAAAGTTTTGAAATGTTATAAAAATGAATATTTAGTGCAGTAAGAAAATGAACCCGTAATCACACAGTATCTTTTTGTTGAGCAATATTATTGTTTGTCTCAAGGACGTAGGTAATTTTCTGAATGTTTGATGATACTGTAAAAAATTTATGCAAAGATATGGAGGTAAAATAGACTATTTATTAAACGGACATATATATCGAATTCTATAATTGCTGAATATCTTGGTAGTGCATTACAAATTTTCTTGTAGACTATAATGAAGTCCGAAATGTGAACGTTCCAAAATGTAAAAAATTAAGTGTTTGTTTAAATTATGTATATTTAACTAATTAATAGATTAATCCCAAATAATTAGGCCTAACTACAGGATAAAACAAACATATTAAGTGCCACTGGGCTACAGGTTTAAACAACCCATCACACCCAACTCCTACTTTCTGCGATGGCCAGAACAGGATAAAGACTCATCAGCTACCCGAAAGCCTGCCAGCTGAAGAAGTCGATGGCATATTGACCCTATCCTCTAACGGGGCTAACCTTAAGATTACAGGGTCCTTGCTGACCAGAGGTCACGCACTGGTCAACCACTTTCCAAACACTGGAAGATCTTGCCGTTTTTAAAGTCCGTGGTGAAAGCAGATGCTTTGTCCTTGTGGACGTATCTCTTTGATTGGGGGTAGCCTACATTAGTGTTTCAATGCTAAGTAGTGTCATAAAATAGAAGGTAATTACTTCTTGAATGCTATATCTTTTTTATTACATCTAAAATAATGCAGGAAAATATTAAGAAAGAAAACAAATTGGGCACTGGTTCTTTATTTAGGGTTCGGATTATTTCACAGGGCTTTAATCAGATTTGACAATGTAATCATTTTTTAAAAATAATTTCCGTGACATGAATTATTATTATTAATAACATTTTAAATTAACGTTAGTAAAAACAATCTTATTGAAATCTTCGGTTTTGATTTTAAAATAAAAGTATTTGAAATTGAAATTATCTCTGGACTTTTGTCATATTCAAGAGAGATGCGATCTGTCATACAGAGCAACGTTGTAAGTATAGTTGTACATTAATAGTTTTTATTTATGCTAATTAAAATTGAAATTAAATTCTTCCTCCCTGGTTAAAATTGAACAAAAAGCTGACTAAATTTCCAATATTTTCAACTTAAAATCACATGTACAACGATCGTAAACAAGTAAAAAATTCTTTAAATGTTTGTTAGTTTTACTGAAGCAATTTTTTTTAATATAGGTACAGGATTTTCGTAAATATAATCCAAAAATAAAAATATTTCAACTTTAGAAAAAAATATATTTTTGGTTGCAAAAACATCTTTAGAAATTATATTTACTTTATTAGGTCAGTCAGTCTAAATTATACTAATACTGAGCTGTTATGGCGTTGTGAGGTAATAATATGTTTGTTAGT
>NW_027109386.1:948491-952368 GCF_000696795.3 Halyomorpha halys
TGTAAGATGCTTGCTGACCTTTTATTTAATTATGTATTTAGATATATACAAAATTACATAAACGAAAATTCATTTCCTTCATAGCAAGTTGAAAAAGGTTTCTTCAAAAAAGGTTTCTTCAAAAAGAAATTCACATTCTTCAAGAACCCATAAATATGAATTACAAAAAATATTTTACTATTTACAATTAATCAGGCTATAGAAAAAAACAAAACGTTTTTGGATAATCTCATTACAGAAGTGATTAAGTATAGAATGATCGTATTTTTATCTATTATTAAATTTCAAACATATTCTTCTAAGATATAGAGTATGGCGGGAATAGTATTTGTGCGTCTTTGAATTAAGTACCGTTATACAAATTAACTAGCTGTGCCCTGCGGCTTCCCCGCGTGGGAACAAGTGAAGTTAATGATCTGAAAAACTTCCGAAATTTGTATGGAATAATAAAAGGATCAATCACTCAAAAAAACTATAATCCTAAGTCCTAGACGCTATAAATTAATGACTGGCTTGATTTAAATTATTATTATTACTTTTTTCTTGTAGAGAATTTGATCAGCATCCAAATGAGCAGCTATATTCTAGAAGATGAACAACAGTTTTCAATTTATAAAAAAAATAATTAAAATTTTTTTTTTTAACTACATAAAATAAATATATTTCACATCAAGCAAATCAACAGCATACATAGGAAGGAAGAACCACCTTTGTAAATTTCATAGGTATTGTCATAGACAACGATTAAAGCCATGTACCTCCTCAAACATTTTAATATACGATTACTACTGTTCTCCTTAACCATTTGCTTCCTCAATAAATGACCGCTAAAAACATAAGGAATTTTCAAATCGGACTGAAGGATTCTGAAATTAGTGCGCTCAAAGACGCAAGCACTTCTAGTTTAATAACAACCATTAGCCAATAGGATCCTGAAGCATGCGCCTAACATAGGAATAATAAGTATAAAATAAACTTTTAAGGTGAAAAATAATTAAAAAATAATTAAATGAAGGTGAAAAATAATTCCTATAGAATATGATTTAAATTCATCTTTATTTTACCTAACAACTTTCCGAAGTGTTTTAGTCTTCAGATAATCTGATCCCAGTAGTGGTATAATTATAGTATTATTCACCTAACCATTCAAACTCATAATTCATAAACTCCCTATAAAACAATCAAGAGTATCAAGTAAACAATAGGGCTGAAAACAATAAAAAATAAAACTCACACATCTTCACAAAATCACCAGAACACTAGCCATACTTTTCTTAACTGAAAACGCCCACATGTTTCGTCAGTCCTATTGTCCATTCTGTTGTATCCTGCTCTTCAAAGGGAGGACGTTCACAAAAGATGTATGGTACAGACCCGGGGTCCTGCCGGCTTAGAATGTAACGGAGTCACTGGTGGCTGAGGACATTCCAGATGCAGAGAGAATCTACTGGATATCAGAACCGGTCTAGCCTTAATGGACACTTCCCTAGGACTGGACTCTTCCTCTTCCAGTCTTCTACGGATGAACATTTTCCAGGACAACGGCAGTAAAAATATAAACTTCCTTCGGGTCATTATGTTAAGAACATAGGCATTGCCTGCGTGTTATGAGGGTAGAGAGAGCGTTCGTACTTAAATGGTGTAACTTTATTCAAAGAATTGTTACACTTAAGTTGAACGGTAACTACACTATTCAAAAAACAAAGAAAATATTTACGAAGATAATGTAATGGGATCATCTATACCAAGTGGCTCACCATAAACTAATTAGGTTGGTTGACAGGTTTCAATTGTTTATATATGTATCTCAACACTTTATTTCTTATTAGTCCAACGTTTCGGCTATTCCAGCCATCTTCAAGGACATCTTTAATATAAATCTTCTCCTCACATTAATTTATAATTTTTATTGCAGGCTATTCTGCCCAGGTCATTTTCTTCAAGATATAAATAGTTTGTTATATGGTGGTGTATTTTATATTGTTGATAATTTTATAGAGAAAAATAAAAGTTAATGGTTTTAAAATTTAAATAAATAGGTTTGAAATTAAAATGAAGAAAATGACCTGGGCAGAATAGCCTGCAATAAAAATTATAAATTAATGTGAGGAGAAGATTTATATTAAAGATGTCCTTGAAGATGGCTGGAATAGCCGAAACGTTGGACTAATAAGAAATAAAGTGTTGAGACAGTATTTGGATACAATTTGTGGTTTTATTTAATAAATAATTACCTTGTCTCAAAAAATTTTGAAATAATATTATTTAAGTTAAATTTATAATTAACCATTTTAAGAGATAAAACGAAAAGTAAGACATTTTTTGGGTTTATGAATAAGAACCATTTGTCTTCGATTATACGAACGGAGTTCAATAGCTGCAAATATTCACGGTTTCGGCAACCATTCAAATACTACATGACTAAAGCTTCTGATACAGATTTTTCAAGCAAAAAAAGTTTTAAAAAACTTGCTCTGAGAAAATTTAATTTATTCCTACTTCTAATATCACCATAATAGTTGATAAGAAGTTTAGCTCTCAAATTAAAAAAAAAATCTGTTTTCATAGCAAGATTACTACTAATGTTTACTCTCTAAATGTATTCTTGGTTTTTATGGCCTTCATGAAATTTTTACCCTCATTGAATATTTTTCAAAATTTAAACTTTAATATTTCCTAATGGAAATGCAGTACAAAATTTTAAAAAAGCTCATTTTTGGCTGAGATAAACAATTCACTTATTATTATGAATAAACTACACTCCACTCAGGCGAAGAGATAAAGGCAGGATGAAACAGGGAAGATAACACAAGAAGGGAAAAAGGATATACATTTTCAAGATCTCAATATCTCATCATACAATGCCTTCAACATCTTGAACACAAGTTAGCTACAGCATCTATTAATTCTATATGTTCTACAATTTATAATTCCGTGTAACACCATTACAATCCACAATCAAAATTAAATACTAACTATATTATACAAACTTTTGACCAACCCCCACATAACTATGAGTATGAATTAAATTAAAAATAGAGATTTATCTCCCTATACCGGTATTCTTTAATTATTTCAAAATTCATCAAATACAGTCCACTCTATTTATTCAAAACAGTGATACTAATAACATACAATTAATTTGGATGATATCCTCCAACTTTTACTCCGGAGGACTATCTAAATTATAGAGTCGTAATACAAAAAAAGAATGACTATCTAGCTAAATGGATACTCGAAGGCTGAATTCATTTAGAATTATTAGAACGTTCCTACAAACACATTCAAGAATTAACCACAAAAAACCGTCTCAGAAGTTAGAATTCGGAACAAAGATTTTGATTAAGGAAAATTCGTTTCGGCGACAGTTTCAACATCGCTACTTCATGGCTATCAAACTGGGATTAAGTAAACTAATTTGATTGCTTGGATCATCAGTAATTATTTAATGCTAAAGAAAATAATTTAAATATAAGCTAATAAACTCTGATTACTACATCCCCTTGTTTTACTTGAAAAGTGTTTGAAATTTTTTTTTTATTAATTTTAAGTAAACTTTACTCCAATTTTTGCTAAAATTAAATTAAATTAGTATCTGGTTTTATCTACTAGTTGTCATTGTTAAAGATTACCTTTCAGGAAGGAAATTATATCTCTTTATTTATAAAATGTAATTATTTAATTATTAAAGAAATTTTAATAGGGGACAACAATATGTTGATATTATCAAGTTTAGACTAATAAGGAGTAATAAATTGTATTAGATAGAGATGTTAATCAGGTAATTTGTTTATAAAAAAATTTAATTAATATTGTGATACGAGTATATTGTAAATGTTGTAAGCATGTGATGTTATTTGAGAATTTGTTCTAGAGA
>NW_027109386.1:952423-962943 GCF_000696795.3 Halyomorpha halys
AAAATATATATGAAACAAGGAAGATGACAACATCTCTAATAAGAAAAAAATTTTAAAAAAAAATGTTTTTTACTGGAATCTATACGAATTTTAAAATATAACCCTAGTATGTATTATTGCTTCCATCCTACCATAAGTATTGCAGCTTTGCTTTGGAAGGAAATTAATAAAAAACAACTGTCCGCGCAAAATCGAAAAATGTTTTACCGGCATTGTGCGTTTTAGACATCTAAGAACAACATCCGTGTACGTTGTTAAGAGCATGCAACGTATAAACTCCTTTTAAAGTAAATCAAATTTTGATGAGATTTTTTAGTTCGCTCCGTTTTGAAACGAGTGCGTCCCGAGATTGTGAGATGGAATGTGTAAGATTCCATTGAAGTGGGTGCTACAAAGAGGTTACAGGTGATGAAAGTTTTAGAATAGTTGTAAAAGTTGCTCATCTATCAAAATTGGTCCAATGGGTTCAAGTTTGGAGGTCAATCTTTCTTATTAGCGTAAATGAATTTAATGTCAATTTTATGAAATTCCGTCAACTACTTTCCGCTTATGTTAAAAATGTAGGCATGTTAAAATCTATTTGCTTCGAATTTAAATAAATATCATTTTTTAAAAATCATTTAGATTTAATATGAAGAGGAATAGAAAAGAAACTAAAGGAAAAGCAGAAGGAAAAAAAAAGCAATAAGGTATTGAAATAAAAGTTCTGGTATGACACAGTCATTTTAATAACATATGAATTGTTTTTAATTATAACAACATTTAGGTAAAGCAAGAAAGCCAACAGATGCTGAGAAAGCTTACAGCATATTTTATAAACCTCAAATATTTAAAAAAAAAAAAAAAAGGGGAATTCTATATGGCACATGGGTCATACGGCCGCAACAAACGTATCGTCCATTGTGCAACCACTTTGCATCATCTAACATCTTATATTTGGTTGTGGTTTGGAGCAGGACCACAAACTGCATTATCTAACCCAACTATGCATCATCGTCTTTGGAAAACAATAACTTAATGGGGTCATATGGTTTCTTTTTATGAGCCGTTTTAAGGAATATTCAACTTACTTGGCATATGTTAACATTTAAATTTATATAATCAGCAGCATTGAAAGCTGTTATATAAAGAGGGTCTGAAAAAAAAACAAAATCCACAGAATTAAAATTAATTTACTACAAAATTGAACGAGTTAACCAGTCGAGATCTGGTATCAGCTCAATGTATCATTAGATCTGACATAATGCTTATGAAAACAAAAATTAAACAGCTTGATAGTAATTGACAAAGAATAAGCCCCTGATTAAATTATATGTGTATCATTGATGTGCTACAATCTTCATCTATCTTTAATTTACACTAATTAATCCTAAATCATGGTAGAATTAATAGGTGTCAGAACTTCAATGTTAAAAATGAATGTTCTTAATTAAAAAATCATATTAATATCTACAATATAAAACATATAACTGTACAGTTCCTACATTTTCATTCCTCATATATAGTCACGACATTTTTTTATCAAAAGAATTTACATATTCCCATAATAATTTAGTAAAAAAAAAAAATTGAAGATACAATTATGCGAGTTATATAATATTAAGGGAGCGGAGTAACACAATAGTAAGGCACGATGGTACCAACTCAAAGGTCCCGGGTTCGCTAAGCCGCCTAGGCAGAAATTTTTTTTCTGATACACTGTAGCTGTAAGTCAACCCTGTGGGTTATGGAGACCTCCTTGCAGTCGAGTGTGATTCTGACAAATCACCTCCTTGCACGACCAGTCTAGTAACAGTACTTCCTTGCAAAGTACTGAACCTCTGACCCTTCATGGATTGTAGCGGTACAGATTTTAAGTTTTTATGTAAATATAATATTAAGTTGAAGATTATAATATTTTCCATTTTTTTAATAATATTTTTGATATTTATATTATTGTAATATCCCATGAGTTAATACGATTTAAACTTGTTATCAATTGTTTCGATTTATGAAAACCTTTTTCCCTTTATAGTTATATTATTATTAATTAAGGAGTACAGGAAAAAAAGAAAAACAAATCTCCTCTTTTACAAATTGTTGGAGACATTACTCCATTTATCCGATTATATTTGACAATAAACTTAATGATTATCCTTGTTTTTCAGTAGTGTATTACACACCAAGATTATATTAGCAGTAAGCAAAATTAATATAGTATTTAAGCTTAATAAATAGAGTATATTCCAAATAATTAATTATAAAATTAAATTACGAAATCCATAAATTAGTGTTTAAGTTAATAAGAAATATAGATTGATCTGTTACTGCTCAAGGCATTGTGAACTCAAAATATTCATATATATCTCTCTCTTTTTTTTGTTATGAAACTTTCTGATAAATAAATTTCAATTTATTAGATGGTAATCTTTTGGCGAAAGTGCATAAATAGCGATGTTAAAAATGAAACTTCTAGATCTTTCGGTCCGAAAAAAATTCGTCCCAAATAATCTGGCCCCACCAAGTTTTAATTGTCTACACGCACCTGTTGTGGCAAGAAACTTTCGGAATTAATTACCAGTTTTTCGAAGATTTTTATGAGACGTAGGCAGATAATTTTTTTGTTGTTTGTTATTGTTCTAAACCAGTAGCAACATTTTTCCTGAATGTTAGTAATATGGATTCCCCATTAAAAATTTTTTTACTAGATATTAATTTAAGTATTCTTTTAATACAAATTCAATTACGTCATTGCTGGCCATGTCACATATTATTTTTAATTAAACAACTGGTATGATGATGTTTTAATACATAAAATTATTTTTTACTTAAGAGGTTTGAGCGAGGGAGTTATTTATTATTTCACCTAGTTTAGGGTGAAATAATAAATAACCAATCTTCCTCATATACTATTTTATAACCAAATCGTGAGTCAAGCAATTCATTCCTTGTTGTGAGCAATACAATAACCATAAAACAATACAGAACACATAACAAATAACCAGAATCAAATAGTTGGCAGGAAGGAAAGGGTTAGAAAACGGACAAACAATAATATATAAATTTTAATAATAAACAAATATGGGTTTTAAATGAATATGAAGGAGAAATAAAAATATTGATAATTGCGGTAGTGGTCATCCCATTTTCTATAACCTCTTTGCTCTCGCCAGATGGCTTTAACCCATAACTACACGTCAAAAGATAAGGATTCATATTACCCTCACTAAAAGACTACAACCAAATTTAATTTACTTTACTGAATTCAGAATTAATAACCTTTTGGTACCTAAAATCTGAAATATAGTCTTGAGTATTACAATATTAATAATATTTACTATTTGGAATTCACTATAGCTACAAATTAATTTTTTAAAGGTATAATCTGAATGTGTTTATACTTTTAAACTTAATAATAGATATTAATAGTAATAATTAATTCAAGATCCTCCATGACCTACTTCATAGTACCTAACTCATATTTCAGGTACTCAAACGGTTTTTCCTCCATAGGATTCCAATGTCCTCCCGTGCAAAAACTTCCAAAAATGGCAGACCCCCTGAGGCTAAAAGACATTCCATATCCTGCGGCAGACTCCGGCGCTAAAGTACAGCCTTTACCTAACGGTGCTATCTGATTGCAGTGACTGTGCATCGGGGTCTAATGGCGACTAGCTGACTCTACGTCTTATGTTTCCGAGGACGTGGGACATCTGTAGTTCTGTTACGTTGTTCCGTGACATAAGCGCCGATAGTGTGTAAATGCTTCATATTAATCTACTAGTTTTAAGTCGATGTATTTATAAAAGTTTTGAAATTAATATATTTAAATATAAAAAAAAATACTTTTGTGTTGTTCAGGATGTCGTTCAATTAAGTATTACAGTACACATGTTGAAATCCAAAGATTAAAATTAAAACATATAACTTTTCAAAACAACTGTTCAATAATTCAAAATAGGAGATAAAATTTTAAATAAGGCTGGTTTTGATCGAGTGATCCAGGTCTGCTCTATAAACTTCGTCAATTCCTACCCCCAACACATTTCCTTAAAATCCCCTCCTACCTCACTGATAGATCCTTTAAAATAAATCATAACCTAGCCTACTCATCTCCCTTTTCTCAGTCCACCGGTGTTCCTAAAGTTAGTATCTTAGGTCACATTCTTTATACGGTTTATACAGCTGACATCCCAACCCACCCTAACACAGTGCTAACAACATACGCTGATGACACATGTATACTGTCTGTAAACAAAGACCCAACTAATGCATCACAAACACTACAGACACACATAACATCTATTGAAGAATGGTGTCAAAACTGGAGAATCAAAATAAATCCTGACAAATCCCGCCACATCTCCGTCGTAAACCTCCGTCTTAAATTAATGTTTGAAGTACAGATTCGATACTTAGGACTCCATCTTGACAAGAGACTTACTTGGAATCCACACACAAGACTGAAACGACAAGAAACTACCGTAGTCGTAGATTCCGATTGCTACAACACTTACTAAACAAACGCTCTAAACTTCCCATTCACTACAAAAAATTAGTATACACTACGATAATCAGACCAATTTGGACATACGGAATTGAGCTGTAGGGACTCCACCAAACCATCAAATTCCTCCCACATCAAATCCAAAATCCTACATAAAATCCTTGATGCTCCTTATTACGTTACAGATAAACTCATTCACAAAGACCTTAACATCCCATTCGTTGCAGAATTGACCTAAAACAGATATGCGACTTTTCATTCCAAACTCCTTAACCATCCTAACCCATTAATTCTTAATCTTTCATTCTTAACAATCCCTGATAATCCTCCGAGGCGTCTGAAAAGAAGATGGCCACGGGACCTTCTAATTTAAATTAATGTTTGAAGTACCACCGATGGGTGGTTCCTTCCCAAGATTTTCAAGTGTATATGAAACATACAACATATTTATTTATTGTAATATTTTATACAGTTGTAAATTACATTAAATAAATTAAAAAAAAGTGATTGACTTTTCAAACACACACTCCATTTTTCTAAACTGTTTGGACACCGAGGACATTAAAACGTGAATTTCCGTCGAAAACTAAAATTCGAAATTTCGCACGATCCCAATACACCCCATTACTCTTAACATATTAACATTTACTTATTGTATTATTTTGTACAGTTGTAAATTACATTAACTAAATAAATAAATAAAAAAATTAATAAGGCTGGTGTATCAATAATACAGTTGTTTAATTTTATTGTATTATGATTTTTATACAAAAAGGAGAACGCCCCATGAATAAAAAACATTTTTTTTTTAATAAAAACTAATTTTTACGACTTACCTTTAATAGACAACCTTATGAATATTAAATGAGGAATAAGGGCGAATGCACTAGTCATTGTGCAGCTCATTGAGTTTTCAATTGTTAGGGCACAAGGTTGATGTATACTGTTCATTCATATTTATGGAGAAGGGGTTAAATTGGATAAATGCTGTTAGGAGGATGCTCGGTCCATTACCATATCACGGTATAAACTAACCCCGATTTTGTAAACAATATTTAAATTGATGCAGGTTCGTGACTCCTGAATAACTGCGAGTCGGTACAAAGTTTATTCCCTAATGGATTCAAGAAAAACGGGACGCCTTTTACAGACGGGGATGAAAGTGGGGAAATCGAACTCTAATGAAACGCTGTTCGTGACCAGTGTGTACTGGTGAGCCGGCCGCCGGTAAACACATGCGGTTGGAAGGAGAGAGTGGTGTCAGTGTCACGGTCAGGAGCATCTCCCACGACCTGACCTTCGGGGTAACAGTAGCTACCGATCGGCAGGGGAGAAACCTATAGTGGAGATCGCAGGGTCGGAGAAGGTAGTTCTTATCTGATCTCGAGAAGAGAAGGTACCTCTTGAATTTATTTAGCGTGGGGTGGGCTAATAGTAGAGGCGATCATGATTATAAAACAATTAATGTAATTGTACAGTGAATCAAAAACATTTATTACTGCTCAGCTTGTTTAGAAATGGTACTTGAATTTCACCTTATAGCTTATGGCCGATAGGAGTAGCACAGTGAAAGTTTCCTACAGTTTATTATTAAGTCACTAGAGGAAGATTGTCATCACACCTCCACAAAAGGAAGTTTTATCCAAACAAACAATTGGGGTTCGGGATAAATGTATCAGGTTCCTCACAGCTCTGCCATTCCAAAGTTTATATATTTATTCAGTGACTTTATAAAATATAACTTAGAAATAAAAGATTAAAAAAACAGTTACGGATATCCGGTAAAGATGGACAACAGAATTGTTAGAAGGAAATAAAGATGAACAATTATATAATTCGACGTAATATCTCATAAATGGGGTAAAATATTTATTGTACCTCATAAAAAAGACATAGTTACGAATAATAAGGCTTATGCTCAAATTAAAGGTAATGTAAAGTTGTCCATAAAGTTCAGAATAATAACACTAAGAAATACAATGTGGTCTACTTTATGCAATGTTTCTTTAAGCTTTAGTTTTATCTTCTGAATAATGGTTTTTATGTTAAGCCATGCGTCTTTAGCATTCATGTTTTTACAAAGTTGAAATAACAAGTTTAAATGTTTAAAAAACACGACTGATCCGGGCATTGCTAAGTTCAGCAACTTTGAGCTTCTGCAACTTCAAAGTCTCAAATCTAAAAGTGATAGGGTTTTCTTCCGATTTGTGAATAAAAGATGTCGAGCAATATTTTGTTAGTTTTACTATTTTTTCAGATAATTGAGGTTAGGGGTCAAGCTTCCACCAAAATATTAGGTTTTTCATAAGAAACATTGAAACAGGTTCATAAAATTTAATAATACAATTTTTCGAACATACAAAATACACCGTACTACAAAATTAACTATTTTTGTTTTCAATTCTAATTTTTTTTTATTAAAAAACTTAAACCCAAGTTTATATAAATTAGAGAAGCATGTTTGTTTTGATATAACAATTTCCTTTACTATACAGTTTCAAATATTTTAGAAATGATCTGTCAAAAGCATATTCCTATTTATGCAAGTGTATGGAATGGTATTCAACCATTTTAAGAACATATTTCATAATTTTAGTATTTACGAACATTCCAGGTTTTAATTATTACACGTTAATTCATTGTTCACTTTTTGCTTTCAATTCTCAGTGATGACTTACTGAATAAACGAAAAGATTTCGGTGATACCTCACTCATTTCTCAAGGCAAGACGAAAGTGATGCTAATTTCACGGTTTGCGGATCGAAGTAAAACGTGACTTGATGTAGACCAATACGTGTTCCGTACGTAGAAGTGTTTGAGCCATGATACCTAATAAAATTATATGATTTTTTTTTTACTTTCCTATAACTACTAATGACAAACTTGTAAAAACTCGAAGCACGAGTTTGATTTCCTTTCTACCTCTTGGACATTCAGTACTTTCTATGAGTTTTTCTTCGATAGATGCAAACTGTTCATATATTTTGATATTGTTTCAGGATGTTATATAATTCTTTTATCGTGAAATTCCTGAAGGTTTCAAAATAATATAGGAGAAAATAATTACTCAATAGCAATTGATAAGTTGAAATAATATTTTTTTATTTATTTTATTTGATTAATAAAAACAAATGGTGGAAGATTTGTTGAATTGTATATGTACAATATAGTTAATCTTGGTCTAAACTTTATGTTTATAACCAATATTTAACCCAATAATACACAATATATGAACAAAAAAATTTTTTCTCGAAAATATTTATTAAAGAAAAGGAATAACTAAAAAGAATGTGGTTCGTATAGCGTTTTGAAATGAAGAACTGTGTTCCTTTCCCACAGTCAAATAGTATTTTCTAATTTTGAATACACAAACAAAAACTATATATAAGAAGTATTCGTGATCTTTAGTTAGTTAAATTATGTTAAATGTAGAACTATTTCCTTCTATTAGCATGTGTAAACGATAAAACATTTAACAAATTTGAAATTCTGTTAGCAGGTCTGCTAAATGGAGAATGACCAGCTGATTTTCACACGATTTTGTCAGTTGTCGTTTGGATATGCTAGTTCTCGTAGTTCGTGTTTGGCTTATGTTGAGTTTGTTTTGGAAGTTTTCAAAAATCTAATAAAGAAATGGATAAAAATAATAATTTAAGCTATGGAATAAAGGATAAAGAAGTGGAGAAAAAACTAGTAAATCCACTAGGAGTTCCTCTGGAAATAACATATACAACGGACTTTAAATTGGGCTGCTAACAATCCAATACAAACATTTAGCATCTTACAAAATTTTACATTTAATACATCATAAACAACCCATTTACAGGAAACATCTACCACGTATGAAACAAATAATAATCATGATACTTGATAATATTATTCAGAAAACCAATCGACTTCATAAAATGTTGTGAGAATGGAAAAAAATGTTTTTTTATTTAATATCTTTATTGAAATCTACAACTGTATATTACATAATACATTCAGTAAATATGATCTTAGTTAAAATGGAGTTTCACAGGCGTGTAGAGCAACTACTCATTGGTAGCACTCTAATGACATTTTACATTAGCTGGTCTCGTGGCCATCTTTTTTTCAGGCACCTTGGAGGATTGTCAGAAATGGAAGAGGATGCAAGGTTAGAAAGAAGGGGGTGGATAGAGAAGGAGTGATATCTGGTTCGGGCTAGACCGGTTACATAGGGAACATTAAGATCTTTATATATGATTATATTTGTGACAAAGTAAGGAGCATTGAAGATTTTACGAAGGATTTTGGATTGTAAGGATTGGATACGAGAGGAATTCGAAGGTTTAGTGGAGCCACAAAGCTCAACTTCATATGTCCAGATTGGCCTTATACAGTCATGTAGTCATTTTGTAATGTATTGGAAGTTTAGACCGTTTGTCTAGTAAGTGCTGTAATAGTCGAAACCGACGTGCAGTTTCCTGTCTTTTCAGTCTTGTGTGAGGATTCCAGGTAATTCATTTGTCCAAATGTAGTCCAAGGTAGCGGATCCGTTCGACAGGGGTAAGAGTAACATTATTAAATGAAACTGTAGGGCAGTCGGTAGGTTTATGACGAAGGGTAATGGTGATTTGATGGGATTTATCTTAATCCTCCAATTACGACACCATTCTTCGAGGGCTGTGATATGGAATTGGAGAGTTTGGGATACTATTAATGGGTTATTATTAACTGCGAGCACACATGGAAAAAAATGTTAAGTATACTTTAGTTAATAGTGGTTACATGCAAATCTAATGTAGGTGTCCAAGGTGTCAGACGAATTTTAATTAATACGTTATAATATTATTACTTAATATATTTTATTGGAGGAAGGCGGTTAATAAAGGTAGAAAAATAGTAAAAGAAAACTATTTATTGTTAACCAATGTTTAGCTCCCCTTTGAAGGGCTGTAAAAATGAAGTTCTGCTACCAACTGACTACTCAGTTGAACTTCATTCTTACAGCCCTGACGAAGCCCTGCAAAGTGGGGCGAAACTTCGGTTAACAATAAATTTTTACATTAACAAAAAGTTTTTTTTTTTACTATTTTGATTCCTTTATTGACCGCCATCCGGACTATTCCCCAATATTAATATATCTTAATTATATTGACTAAATAATTTTTAGTATTTTTTATTTTTTCATTATTATTGTTATTATTCGTTCCCCTTTTGTTTATCTTGTATATATGATATGCTTGAATACTTTGAACGCTAATACTTATTGAGACAGCTTATTTTATTTTATTCATCAAGAAAAACTAGTACATTAAAAAAAAGATAAAAATGCAAATCTATTGCAGATTTAATTTGTGGTGATACTCTTAGTACCTTGACTAATCTCAGTTTTTTTCTACTATTGCTTTTTTTCGTAATGAATGGATTTCCCGCTAATTTCCACACCACCATTAATAATACCTTATGTTATTCATATAATTAGAAATATTTAGTCACAGTTAAATATACAATAATACGCACCGTTTAACACAAAGCAGACGTCCTATTTAATTTCGATTTCGTATAAATATTATGCCTATCCTTCGCCTGACTCTCCAATCGCCTGGAACTGTACGGTCTGATTGGTCTATCGTAAATCGATTGTACCATCATCTGGGAGGAAGTGAACCAGGCTGGATGGAGTTCCGTAACCGCTCCTCTTCCAATGGTCTAATTGTCAGATACGACGGTGTGATTTATCGAAAATTGGTTGTAAAAGGATTTTCTTTTCATACATTAGTTCGAGAGATACATAATAACGAAGCCTAGAACGATTTATTCTATTTTTTTTTTTTATCGCCTACCTTTACAAACAAACCGAAATAAGAATCAGTGGGTATATTTTATAAAATTGTGCCTAAATTTCATTTATTGACCAGTCTTATAACAAATGTAAATTTCTGGATTAATGATCAAATTCATCATTTTAATATAAAATAAATATTTATTTTTGTCCATTGGTAAAATTTTGAAGAATTTATCCCGATACTCTAAACATATTACTCTGTCAAATTGGTACAAATATATT
>NW_027109386.1:962993-970692 GCF_000696795.3 Halyomorpha halys
TCTGAAAAGAAGATGGCCTCGAGATCTTCTCCTCTAGAAATGTTATTGGAGTTCTATCAGTGGGTAGATTCTCCACATGTTTTATCATGTCACTATGTCACCTACAGCAAATTTACTTGTTGTATATATGTGAATACAGTTGTAAATATCAATAAATAAATTATTAAAAAAAAAAAAAAATATATGGTTCAAAATGTTATTCTCTTATATCTTGTCTATTATTCGTTATTGTTTTGAATTTTAGTAAGATTAATATTATGCGGATATTTGTATTTATTAATTTAATCTAATTAAATTTGCCAATTAATTGATCCACATTGATAGTTCAACCATACGTGTATGCTGTTTGACAATAGTATTTTCCTTTACAGATGCCTGTCCAAACCAATTTGCCACAGGCAACGTCTGCGGGTTTAAAATATACAGAAAATCCGTATCTCATATAAAATATAGGTTCTTGTATAGACAGCAAATATATCTGACCTGCACCTAGAAACTCTCGGCTAACAAGTTTACACTTACAATTTAATGGTAGCTCGTCAGTCTGTAAAGTAATTAAATTAAACTGTCCGTATAAATGAGGAATTTAATTATGGCTAATTGGGTTGTAAATTAGACATTAAACCACTTTCACTAATCCTCTAGTTCATTATAAAACATTCGTTGTGAATGGATAATTTTAAAAGATGTACTTTCTATTAAATTTGCGTGATGTATTACACTTGACTTACAGCACTAAAATTAGTTGTTTTAAATTTTTAAGTGTATGAGAATACAAGGTTTTTTCCAGTCCTTAAATGCGTCGTGCGTCGCTAACACATCATCTTGTCACAACGTGACCTGCTCTAACGAAGTCAATAGGTTTTTATATTTAACTAGTTTATTTATATATACAAAAAAATGCATGTTTAGATGTCAAGGAGTGACAAATTTTCATTCGCAGATATTTCCTTGTTTACTTATATTTGCTATTTTTGTTTACATTTACTTGATATCTGTTTTTGTTTTTTTAAAATGTTTTTCTGATAATGCTTGAATCGGAGAAACTTTGGCAGTTTAACAGATAATTGGAAATATACAATAAAATTAAATCTTATCAAGTTATAGCTCTCAAAAATTAAAAAAAATATAATTAGTTTTTGTTGAATTAATATTTTCCGTAATGAGGATTAAGTGAATAAACCTTATCAATATGAAATTGTCTTAAAATCTAATTTACTATCAGAATCCATTAAAAAAAATACCACGCCCCATTACAAATTTCGAAGTACAATGGATATAGTTGGAAAATAGCAGTATAAAATAGACCACAAGCGACTGCTATGATTCAGTAAAATTAAAATTAAATTACAAAAATTATGAAGATTAGGGGAAGTCAACTTTTTCAGATGTAGTTTTAAACATGCAAACTATCTATCACTGATTTATTCGCTACCCACCTTGTGCAAATACTAAGTGAAGACATCTTAGTTCGTTTCGTCTTCTACTTATGAACTATGGATAATTAATATTTATAGTTATAATTAATAGATAGTTTTATGATATTATATTTACCATTCTTTTCTCGCCTTGAAAAATTTCCAAGATGAGTGTTAAAATCATTTGAAACAATCATAAGCCACCATTGATGCATGGATAAGGAAACACCATTGTATAATAGATATGTAATTTTCCACAAAATAACTAGGCAATGCATTGAATGAAAATCGAGATATACCGGTGACATATTTATCGATACGTTTTGATGTAATTCGGATTGGAAACGCTCCCAATGCAGATTTGCCACGCGACTTCTAATCCCATTGTTCGAGATGTCTTCCGTGGCGGCGTGTCAAATGAAGAGATGGAATTCCCTCAGGAATCAGTAGGAAGTTAGGTAATGACTTCGGAAGTCGATGCAAACGGCCAGATTCTGAACAATCGACATCTGTGATCTTAGGATCGATTCGAGTTGGATTTGTTACTATAAACAGAAGTTGTCGCCTTGAGTCGGAAAATGCAACATTACACAAGATATGTCATTGAGAACTCGGCCTGAGACTCCAGAGAGGTTTAAATCACGTTTTCGCTTAGCAATATTATTATCTACATCCTGGATAATATTATCGGAATAAGTTTAAATTATACAATAAATACGTTATAAGATATGTTACCTAATGACCAATCATGAGGTATAAAAATACTTTCAACGAATAGAAAGTTTTTTTTTTCCCCGATGATTCTTGGCTGGTCAAGTAAAATCTTTCGTAGGAAACCATTGGAGTAACTTCTCAGAAATCAGCATCACAGTGAATAAGACTGGAAACTTAAAGTATAAAGAAAATAAGTTTTTTGTTAAAAACATTGAAATATAGCAAGGAAATATATTCATTTTGAAATAAAATATTGTTTTCATATTTTTCTTAAATACACATATTTCTGTGGTGTAAAAGTATAGATTTCGGTCAACAGAACTCCATAGTAATTCAGATTTTGATCAAAAGAAGTGAGAATCATTTCATCCTTGGGGTCACTATGCTTAAAAAATAATAGTTAACTTACATTATAGCCTAATGTGGAAAACTAGGTACTGTAAAACCCAAAATATTATATTTTTATATAAATGAAAAAAATCGCTTGAGAACAGAAATATCGAGAGGTTCCACATTAGGTACCTTCTTTTTCAGTAGATATATTTTTCAAAGCTTTACAAAAATAGAACTATCGCATAGATTGAAATTTTTGTTTGTCATTAGTTTTTAAAATATCTTTTTTAAAAAAAAAGATTTATAGATATTTTGAGTTCCCAATGGCTAAGGGTATACATTATTTATTTCGAATATATTCTATTTATTAAGCTTAAATGCTATAATTGGTTGTAATAATTGCTAATGTCCAAGGATAATAATTTATTATCATAATATTCTTAGTTTATGTTTATGTATTCTTGTTAATTTACACAACAAATCAGATAATTAAAACGTATTTTTTTTAAAGTTCAGATAACTAAGTTTTAAACTTATTGTTTGGATTTAACAAGCACCTTTAACATTCATTGCCTGTTTGGATATTATTAAAATAACAAGCAGGGCGTTATAATAATAAATCACTAAGTATTTAAAAAAAAAAAATATATTTGAACATGTAGGATTTAAACAAATAATCCCGATTTTTTGACGAATTTTCCCGTAAATTTTAACGGTGTGGTTTATTACAATATGCAGGGTTCCCCACACCCACCTTCTCCTTTAATAATGATAATAATTCTTTATAATTATTATCTAGGTATTAATAGACATTAAACTATGAATGAATAACTTATAATCAATCAAATGTGCGTATATTTATTGATATTTTAATTTCCATTAGCAAGGCCTAAATGATTTATTCACACGAACACTTCAAAATAACTCTTATTAACTTCTTGAAGGATCCAATTAATTATAATAGACATCAATCTAACTCCTCGAGCCGGCGTGCAGGAAGTTGACTGCAGGTGAGCTGCTTGAACCGTTCACTCTTAACCAGCTCATCACGACCTCAGAAATGAGTTGCTTGTTTTCCAATCTTCTTTTCAATAACTCAACTTCATCAGCCTCGAATGAAAACGTTACGCCATTTGACAACTTAATCTTAGCCGAACATATATTAAACTCAACCGCTAAACTGGCGAAAATAGCTAACACGTCGGGTACAGCATTGATCAATGGATGCGATTAAGAACAATTATTTTTTGAAAATTTCGACTTTTTTTTATAATTTAATATTTTTCCAGCTTTCAACTAGTTCAAACCACTCCTTAAAAAATCTAAGAAATCGTTTGTACCGCAGTTGAAAGCGACTAGGAAATTTCCTTAATTAAATGATTTTTACGGTGTCAGCCGTATATGTATAATTGGTATAAATTAAAGTAAACATTATATTTTTAAAACAAAATATATGAACTATTATTTCATAGTTGTAATTCATCTAATGAACTGAAAGCATTAAATGACTTTTAAATATTCTAGTAAATATAATGAAACTCAATTGCTTATTCGTAAATTTAAGATATATGGGTATTATTAATAATGAGTATAAATTTTAACAGCCGAGTAATAACATACATCTAACGACTCCAGTTTATGCCAGTTAATTATTGAAATAGGTTGTTTTACATGTGGAACAATTTTATACTGATATAATTCTTACACTAAAACATTTTTTTTTTTAATTAAGAAAACTATTGAGGGAAAGCTCAGAATTGGTAAAAGTTATAATTTCAATCCGTAAAACTTCTTATTCCAGTTATTTTCTGAGCTAAAGTTAATTCTTTACAAAGGCTCTGATACGTTGTCCAAAAAATGTTTATACTGTCTTTAAAAAATCAGTAGATCGTTGTAGAGACTTCCTTTCTCATGCAGCATTTTGTATGTTTAATATTATATTGGAGGAAGATAGTTCGGGTGGCGGTCAATTAGGGTTTCAAAATAATAAAAGAAAACTATTTATTCTAAACCAACGTTTCGGCCCACTATGCAGGGCTTCGTCAGGAGCTGCCTGATAGTACAAAGCACAACTGGAGTACAAGCAGTTATATACAAGCATATAAACGTTTATATGGTATTGATAGTGTAGATTAATTGAATATTAAAAGTTATAAAAACTAATTAATTTTTTTAAAAAATAGGTTTTTTGACTTTAAATTAATGACCTGGGTAGAATAGCCTACAAAACGATTTTTAAAATTTGATATGAGGAGAGAATTTATATTGGAAGATTGTCCTTGAGGATGACCGAGATGTCCGAAACATTGGACTATTTATTGTAATAAAAAGTCTTGAGACTATATATGGATAATATTGATTTATTTAATAAATAATTACCACTCTCAAGAAATTGAAAAAATTATATTTAAATTAATATAATATTAACGGAAGTAGACCGGGAATGGATCTGTACTGCTACAAACTAAGGAACGCTGAAAGGAAGAACTGTTACTTGACGAACGGTTGTGCAAGGAGGTGATTTAGTCAGAATCACGTTGCATCGCCAGAATTTTCCCAATTAAGGGTTTCCACTTTATGTGGGTTGACCCCGATTGACTCATGAATCCACAGGGTTGACTATCGGCTACAATAACATAATAAATAAATAATTATCTATCACAGTCCAATCCGTTATTTTATAAAATTGGATTCGATATTTTGTTTTCAATTTTAAATTCTGTAGTAAAATTTGAAATAGAAAATAAAATAACATTTTTAGATTTACTTTAAATTATTTAATCGAGTGGGAAAATATAAGCAAAGTGGTGGCAAAGTCATATTCACTCTGAAAGATAAATACACTATACTTGCCAATGTCCAAAAATACACTTAATTAACACAGCTAGAAATTTATTAAGTATTAATCTTCTTCTATTAAATGAGTACCCACATAAACTAGTAAGTCAATTACTTAAACAAACACAAACATTAACACAACCACAATCCCAAGAAACCAACAGCAAAAGGAACTACAAAATTGCCTATATACCAACACTTTCAGAGATAATATAAAAAATTCTAAATAATAACAAAAACAAAACGATTAAAGAATTATTTATTTATTTACGTAAGTGTTTCGACCACTAGGGTCATTTACACTGAATTTACAAAGTTAGAAGATTACAATTGACATATTCACAAAGTTACAAAGTGAGAAAGTTACAAATTAACAATTACAATTACAAATTTACAATAACAATTATATAGTTACAATTACAATTTATTACATTTTACAAAGTTATAATTAGAATTGACGTAGTTAGTAGATTACTATATTAAATTTTGCAACCACTTATCCATGCTGGACAGTTAGACTATATATGATCATAAATATTAATGATTTTTAGAAAGTGAAAAAGATTTAATATTATTGTGGGATCTTCTCTCAACATCTCCTGTAAATCTGAAGAGAATCGGTGTGATTCGTGAGCAATTCTTTCAGAGAATGTGCCTAACGGTGAGATCGTTTCCACAGTAGCGACACATCGGTGCATTTTCTTTTTTCATGAGATGACTGTGGGTGATTCGAGTATGGCCTATCCGAAGACTGGTTAATAATGCATCTCTTCGTAGCAAATTCAATTTTTTGATTGGACGTTTCACTGTCTGTTGGAATTACATACAGAAACACGATTCGATTAAAGAATTACATACAGAAACACATCCACTTCATCTCAACTTTACACCAATACGAAGAACAAAGACGAAATAGAGCAACAATATAATAGTGTACGAAATACGAAATTACGAAGTTTTGTTATTGACTGATCCTTAAGAACCATAAAAAATATATATAAAACAACAACAGTGAAAAAAATTTATCATTATAAATATATATATGTAAAAAGAAATAAAAAATTTTGTTTAAAAATAATCATAACATTTTTATCCTTAATACCATAAATATAATTTATATTTAAAAATTATAGACGACTTAATTGCGGTTTTTTCTAGTAGGGTTAATTTTTTTTCTTAAATAATAATAAAAAAGTTGAGGGAAAAAGCTTATGAATTCCATAAACCCCACATTTAAAACTATATAATAATAACAACTTATCACAGTTTTATTCTCTGCTTATACACTCCTTAGTTTCTTAACGTTCTGATCGTTACTGGTGGCCATTTTTGAACATTTTCACTATCAACCTGCTCACAATAAAAAATTTCAACCAAATAAGTGTCAAAAAAGGAACAAAAATAATTGTCAACTATTTATTTGCCGACGTTTCGCACCACTTTGAAGGGTTTCATCAGTGCCAAACAAAATATATAAAACTACTAAACATATTTTGAGAATAATGTAAATTAAGGAAGAGTTTATATGTCATTATACTTATATGTAAATATAATTGAAACATCATATAAAAAATTAACAAAAAGAAATAAAAATAAGATGTACAACAATGAATATTTATAAAAAAGAAATAATAGAGTATTAGATATAAAATGAACAGGATACGTAATGTAAAAATAGAAAAGTAGATACAAAAGAAATGAAATTAATTATCCTAGTATGTACAATTTTGGTTTTTTCTTGTATATAAAACTTCTTGTACTATAAGTATATGTAATAAAGAAATAACATAGAGTATTAGATTTAAAATGAAAAGGAAACGTTTAAATACGTAAAAATAGAAAATAATATACAATAAAAAAAATTGTTGATACTAGGATACTTAATTTCATTTCTTTTGTATCTATTTTTCTATTTCTATATGTTATTGAGTTTCCTAATCATCTTAATTTAATACTCTATGTTATTTCTTTTTTATATATACTTATTGTTGTACATCTTATTTTTACTTCTGTTTGTCAATTTTTAATCCCGCCTTACTTCACTTTTATTTTCATCTTGCTACCTTTTTTAACATATTTGTACCCTTTTTTTAGCCCTGAAGAAGCCGGCAAAGTGGGGCGAAACGTCGGTAAATAAATATTTGAAAATTATTTTTGTTCCTTTTTGACTGCATCCCCGACCATTTAGTGTAAAAATTACCATATATATGGTGGTATAGAAAATACCGAAACGTTTCGAAGTATGGGATGTATATGTTTTTATAATTGCAATATTAAATAATTTGGGCTTAATATGGTTCAATATCCTTTAATAATACCCCACTTATTCCTGTCGAACAGATCCGTTACTTAGGACTACATCTCGACAAACGACTGACATGGAATCCTCATACAAG
>NW_027109386.1:970742-984988 GCF_000696795.3 Halyomorpha halys
TCTGAAAAGAAGATGGCCTCGAGATCTTCTCCTCTAGAAATGTTATTGGAGTTCTATCAGTGGGTAGATTCTCCACATGTTTTATCATGTCACTATGTCACCTACAGCAAATTTACTTGTTGTATATATGTGAATACAGTTGTAAATATCAATAAATAAATTATTAAAAAAAAAAAAAAATATATGGTTCAAAATGTTATTCTCTTATATCTTGTCTATTATTCGTTATTGTTTTGAATTTTAGTAAGATTAATATTATGCGGATATTTGTATTTATTAATTTAATCTAATTAAATTTGCCAATTAATTGATCCACATTGATAGTTCAACCATACGTGTATGCTGTTTGACAATAGTATTTTCCTTTACAGATGCCTGTCCAAACCAATTTGCCACAGGCAACGTCTGCGGGTTTAAAATATACAGAAAATCCGTATCTCATATAAAATATAGGTTCTTGTATAGACAGCAAATATATCTGACCTGCACCTAGAAACTCTCGGCTAACAAGTTTACACTTACAATTTAATGGTAGCTCGTCAGTCTGTAAAGTAATTAAATTAAACTGTCCGTATAAATGAGGAATTTAATTATGGCTAATTGGGTTGTAAATTAGACATTAAACCACTTTCACTAATCCTCTAGTTCATTATAAAACATTCGTTGTGAATGGATAATTTTAAAAGATGTACTTTCTATTAAATTTGCGTGATGTATTACACTTGACTTACAGCACTAAAATTAGTTGTTTTAAATTTTTAAGTGTATGAGAATACAAGGTTTTTTCCAGTCCTTAAATGCGTCGTGCGTCGCTAACACATCATCTTGTCACAACGTGACCTGCTCTAACGAAGTCAATAGGTTTTTATATTTAACTAGTTTATTTATATATACAAAAAAATGCATGTTTAGATGTCAAGGAGTGACAAATTTTCATTCGCAGATATTTCCTTGTTTACTTATATTTGCTATTTTTGTTTACATTTACTTGATATCTGTTTTTGTTTTTTTAAAATGTTTTTCTGATAATGCTTGAATCGGAGAAACTTTGGCAGTTTAACAGATAATTGGAAATATACAATAAAATTAAATCTTATCAAGTTATAGCTCTCAAAAATTAAAAAAAATATAATTAGTTTTTGTTGAATTAATATTTTCCGTAATGAGGATTAAGTGAATAAACCTTATCAATATGAAATTGTCTTAAAATCTAATTTACTATCAGAATCCATTAAAAAAAATACCACGCCCCATTACAAATTTCGAAGTACAATGGATATAGTTGGAAAATAGCAGTATAAAATAGACCACAAGCGACTGCTATGATTCAGTAAAATTAAAATTAAATTACAAAAATTATGAAGATTAGGGGAAGTCAACTTTTTCAGATGTAGTTTTAAACATGCAAACTATCTATCACTGATTTATTCGCTACCCACCTTGTGCAAATACTAAGTGAAGACATCTTAGTTCGTTTCGTCTTCTACTTATGAACTATGGATAATTAATATTTATAGTTATAATTAATAGATAGTTTTATGATATTATATTTACCATTCTTTTCTCGCCTTGAAAAATTTCCAAGATGAGTGTTAAAATCATTTGAAACAATCATAAGCCACCATTGATGCATGGATAAGGAAACACCATTGTATAATAGATATGTAATTTTCCACAAAATAACTAGGCAATGCATTGAATGAAAATCGAGATATACCGGTGACATATTTATCGATACGTTTTGATGTAATTCGGATTGGAAACGCTCCCAATGCAGATTTGCCACGCGACTTCTAATCCCATTGTTCGAGATGTCTTCCGTGGCGGCGTGTCAAATGAAGAGATGGAATTCCCTCAGGAATCAGTAGGAAGTTAGGTAATGACTTCGGAAGTCGATGCAAACGGCCAGATTCTGAACAATCGACATCTGTGATCTTAGGATCGATTCGAGTTGGATTTGTTACTATAAACAGAAGTTGTCGCCTTGAGTCGGAAAATGCAACATTACACAAGATATGTCATTGAGAACTCGGCCTGAGACTCCAGAGAGGTTTAAATCACGTTTTCGCTTAGCAATATTATTATCTACATCCTGGATAATATTATCGGAATAAGTTTAAATTATACAATAAATACGTTATAAGATATGTTACCTAATGACCAATCATGAGGTATAAAAATACTTTCAACGAATAGAAAGTTTTTTTTTTCCCCGATGATTCTTGGCTGGTCAAGTAAAATCTTTCGTAGGAAACCATTGGAGTAACTTCTCAGAAATCAGCATCACAGTGAATAAGACTGGAAACTTAAAGTATAAAGAAAATAAGTTTTTTGTTAAAAACATTGAAATATAGCAAGGAAATATATTCATTTTGAAATAAAATATTGTTTTCATATTTTTCTTAAATACACATATTTCTGTGGTGTAAAAGTATAGATTTCGGTCAACAGAACTCCATAGTAATTCAGATTTTGATCAAAAGAAGTGAGAATCATTTCATCCTTGGGGTCACTATGCTTAAAAAATAATAGTTAACTTACATTATAGCCTAATGTGGAAAACTAGGTACTGTAAAACCCAAAATATTATATTTTTATATAAATGAAAAAAATCGCTTGAGAACAGAAATATCGAGAGGTTCCACATTAGGTACCTTCTTTTTCAGTAGATATATTTTTCAAAGCTTTACAAAAATAGAACTATCGCATAGATTGAAATTTTTGTTTGTCATTAGTTTTTAAAATATCTTTTTTAAAAAAAAAGATTTATAGATATTTTGAGTTCCCAATGGCTAAGGGTATACATTATTTATTTCGAATATATTCTATTTATTAAGCTTAAATGCTATAATTGGTTGTAATAATTGCTAATGTCCAAGGATAATAATTTATTATCATAATATTCTTAGTTTATGTTTATGTATTCTTGTTAATTTACACAACAAATCAGATAATTAAAACGTATTTTTTTTAAAGTTCAGATAACTAAGTTTTAAACTTATTGTTTGGATTTAACAAGCACCTTTAACATTCATTGCCTGTTTGGATATTATTAAAATAACAAGCAGGGCGTTATAATAATAAATCACTAAGTATTTAAAAAAAAAAAATATATTTGAACATGTAGGATTTAAACAAATAATCCCGATTTTTTGACGAATTTTCCCGTAAATTTTAACGGTGTGGTTTATTACAATATGCAGGGTTCCCCACACCCACCTTCTCCTTTAATAATGATAATAATTCTTTATAATTATTATCTAGGTATTAATAGACATTAAACTATGAATGAATAACTTATAATCAATCAAATGTGCGTATATTTATTGATATTTTAATTTCCATTAGCAAGGCCTAAATGATTTATTCACACGAACACTTCAAAATAACTCTTATTAACTTCTTGAAGGATCCAATTAATTATAATAGACATCAATCTAACTCCTCGAGCCGGCGTGCAGGAAGTTGACTGCAGGTGAGCTGCTTGAACCGTTCACTCTTAACCAGCTCATCACGACCTCAGAAATGAGTTGCTTGTTTTCCAATCTTCTTTTCAATAACTCAACTTCATCAGCCTCGAATGAAAACGTTACGCCATTTGACAACTTAATCTTAGCCGAACATATATTAAACTCAACCGCTAAACTGGCGAAAATAGCTAACACGTCGGGTACAGCATTGATCAATGGATGCGATTAAGAACAATTATTTTTTGAAAATTTCGACTTTTTTTTATAATTTAATATTTTTCCAGCTTTCAACTAGTTCAAACCACTCCTTAAAAAATCTAAGAAATCGTTTGTACCGCAGTTGAAAGCGACTAGGAAATTTCCTTAATTAAATGATTTTTACGGTGTCAGCCGTATATGTATAATTGGTATAAATTAAAGTAAACATTATATTTTTAAAACAAAATATATGAACTATTATTTCATAGTTGTAATTCATCTAATGAACTGAAAGCATTAAATGACTTTTAAATATTCTAGTAAATATAATGAAACTCAATTGCTTATTCGTAAATTTAAGATATATGGGTATTATTAATAATGAGTATAAATTTTAACAGCCGAGTAATAACATACATCTAACGACTCCAGTTTATGCCAGTTAATTATTGAAATAGGTTGTTTTACATGTGGAACAATTTTATACTGATATAATTCTTACACTAAAACATTTTTTTTTTTAATTAAGAAAACTATTGAGGGAAAGCTCAGAATTGGTAAAAGTTATAATTTCAATCCGTAAAACTTCTTATTCCAGTTATTTTCTGAGCTAAAGTTAATTCTTTACAAAGGCTCTGATACGTTGTCCAAAAAATGTTTATACTGTCTTTAAAAAATCAGTAGATCGTTGTAGAGACTTCCTTTCTCATGCAGCATTTTGTATGTTTAATATTATATTGGAGGAAGATAGTTCGGGTGGCGGTCAATTAGGGTTTCAAAATAATAAAAGAAAACTATTTATTCTAAACCAACGTTTCGGCCCACTATGCAGGGCTTCGTCAGGAGCTGCCTGATAGTACAAAGCACAACTGGAGTACAAGCAGTTATATACAAGCATATAAACGTTTATATGGTATTGATAGTGTAGATTAATTGAATATTAAAAGTTATAAAAACTAATTAATTTTTTTAAAAAATAGGTTTTTTGACTTTAAATTAATGACCTGGGTAGAATAGCCTACAAAACGATTTTTAAAATTTGATATGAGGAGAGAATTTATATTGGAAGATTGTCCTTGAGGATGACCGAGATGTCCGAAACATTGGACTATTTATTGTAATAAAAAGTCTTGAGACTATATATGGATAATATTGATTTATTTAATAAATAATTACCACTCTCAAGAAATTGAAAAAATTATATTTAAATTAATATAATATTAACGGAAGTAGACCGGGAATGGATCTGTACTGCTACAAACTAAGGAACGCTGAAAGGAAGAACTGTTACTTGACGAACGGTTGTGCAAGGAGGTGATTTAGTCAGAATCACGTTGCATCGCCAGAATTTTCCCAATTAAGGGTTTCCACTTTATGTGGGTTGACCCCGATTGACTCATGAATCCACAGGGTTGACTATCGGCTACAATAACATAATAAATAAATAATTATCTATCACAGTCCAATCCGTTATTTTATAAAATTGGATTCGATATTTTGTTTTCAATTTTAAATTCTGTAGTAAAATTTGAAATAGAAAATAAAATAACATTTTTAGATTTACTTTAAATTATTTAATCGAGTGGGAAAATATAAGCAAAGTGGTGGCAAAGTCATATTCACTCTGAAAGATAAATACACTATACTTGCCAATGTCCAAAAATACACTTAATTAACACAGCTAGAAATTTATTAAGTATTAATCTTCTTCTATTAAATGAGTACCCACATAAACTAGTAAGTCAATTACTTAAACAAACACAAACATTAACACAACCACAATCCCAAGAAACCAACAGCAAAAGGAACTACAAAATTGCCTATATACCAACACTTTCAGAGATAATATAAAAAATTCTAAATAATAACAAAAACAAAACGATTAAAGAATTATTTATTTATTTACGTAAGTGTTTCGACCACTAGGGTCATTTACACTGAATTTACAAAGTTAGAAGATTACAATTGACATATTCACAAAGTTACAAAGTGAGAAAGTTACAAATTAACAATTACAATTACAAATTTACAATAACAATTATATAGTTACAATTACAATTTATTACATTTTACAAAGTTATAATTAGAATTGACGTAGTTAGTAGATTACTATATTAAATTTTGCAACCACTTATCCATGCTGGACAGTTAGACTATATATGATCATAAATATTAATGATTTTTAGAAAGTGAAAAAGATTTAATATTATTGTGGGATCTTCTCTCAACATCTCCTGTAAATCTGAAGAGAATCGGTGTGATTCGTGAGCAATTCTTTCAGAGAATGTGCCTAACGGTGAGATCGTTTCCACAGTAGCGACACATCGGTGCATTTTCTTTTTTCATGAGATGACTGTGGGTGATTCGAGTATGGCCTATCCGAAGACTGGTTAATAATGCATCTCTTCGTAGCAAATTCAATTTTTTGATTGGACGTTTCACTGTCTGTTGGAATTACATACAGAAACACGATTCGATTAAAGAATTACATACAGAAACACATCCACTTCATCTCAACTTTACACCAATACGAAGAACAAAGACGAAATAGAGCAACAATATAATAGTGTACGAAATACGAAATTACGAAGTTTTGTTATTGACTGATCCTTAAGAACCATAAAAAATATATATAAAACAACAACAGTGAAAAAAATTTATCATTATAAATATATATATGTAAAAAGAAATAAAAAATTTTGTTTAAAAATAATCATAACATTTTTATCCTTAATACCATAAATATAATTTATATTTAAAAATAAACCTAGTAATAGATTTCTTAGGAGATTCATTAAATTTTTATTATTAATATATATATAGCGATGGAAAATCCATGGGATGTACATATCCACCTTTAATAGATGTTATTGTATATTTTAATTTATCACAGTCTTAAATATTCGGTCGACAAATAGTTTAATAAACTATCCAACACTTCGGGTCGTAATTTTTTTTCTGCTAAGACTCGTTTTGACTCCCTTTCACGGCTAAGTCAGTCCGCATTTCTATAGAAGCAACGGAACCTGTTTGTGATCCTAAAATACGGGTCGGGATTCAAGAGTTTCGGCAGTGGAAAGAAGTTTCCGCCGAGTTCACAATAGGTCTAGAATTCAGCCTCGCGAAATTAGTCAGTGAGTCGAGAAGTTACGATGTACAAACAATGGATGAAGCACCCCGCAGAGACGAAGGGAAGAATGTAAAATGTTTATTATAGTTTGACGCAGAGTTAAATTTAAAATTTAAATAAAGCGAATTTATTATATATATAAATAATAATACTCAAAAAAATAATATTTATTCTTATTGCCGTTGTATTTTACTTGCTTTACATTCAAATAAAATACGAATATACAAAATACATTTTAAAAAATTGAATAGGGATAATAGCCACGTGTCCTTCTGCCAAAACCAAATGCCTAGGGTAATAATTTTTTTTTCAAAAATTATTATTGCCTAAAGGTCAAAAATTTACAATAAAAATAAAATGTTTTAACATGTAAATTTATTCTCTTCTTGGACGTTTTGGGAATACTGTTATTCCCTCATCAGCATAATATAATTCTCAGTTAGTTTTAAAAAACAGTACATTAAATATGTTATTGAAGTCATATAAAGTAATAACTTTTATTTTTTCGAACAAAAAAATGTTACTTGATTTAGAGCATAGAAACCCTGAAGAGGGGAACTCAGTTTCTCCGAAAAAATTACGAAAAGAATAAATAAATTTATTAATAATATCTTATTTATATTCTATAAGTTTTAACAACTTCAAGTATAACTCATATAATGAAACTATTGAACAATATAACCATATAATTGGGAATAGGAACGCGTAAAAACCATATAAGATAGCTTTCAAAGTAAGGAAACATGCACGAAGCCTGTTTAATTAAGGTGGGTACTATCATAACATTAAAAAAAAAGCAAGCACCGAAATGTAGATGGGAGGATTGCATTAAGACTAATTTAGTAGATTTGAATTTGGAGGGGCGTCGCTGGATGTATGTAGAGATTAATGTACAGGATTCCAGACAAAAGTATTACTCAAGATATTTTTCATAATGAATAACATTATTAAGAAATTTTAAAGTATATTAAACAAAAGTACATATTGTCACACATACATACAGAAGTCATATTTAAAAAACGATTCTTTACTATAATCTTTAAATTTTCTTTTGTCAATACATTATACGATAGTTTTGCATTATTTAAAATAATTACGGATTTTAATTAAGTGAATTTAATGATTCTAATAATAATGTATTTTTTTGTATTTACTTATTGATATTTACAACTGTATTTACATTAAAATACAAGTAAATTTGCTGTTAGATAAAAATTGAGTGATACAGACATGTAGAGAATCTAAAAGAAGAAACCGATAGGTTGCACTCTAAATAATAATCCTAAAATGGAATTTTGATTTTTTTTTTGGTCCTGAATAGTTGAGAAGTACTAAAATCCCTCCCCTCCTCCCCCCCCCCAAAAAAACTGGTATTTTAGTTAATTTTTCAAAATTAAATTAATTTAGAGTACTGAATATTCTCCAACTAGTTAGGACTGTCTATAACTTCCTACAAGACTATAATATTAAGTATAGAACGTAATAATGTAAGTAATGTTTGGAAGAAAAAAAATATGTAAGCATAAAGGAAGGAAAGGATAATTTAGCTGAAAGTCCCAACACATACAGTTCAGCATTAAAAATTTAAATTGATAATTGAAGAAAGCATACCCAACCAGAATAATAGAGGAGAGCCGGTGTATGATCATGAAATAAAATCACTACGTTGGAAAATAAACGGTAAAACCAGTTTGGTCAAAGAATGTATAAGCAAACCTAAGCCAAACGTTACTTCAAAAAGAAACCCTACTAAACCATTGATTAGCCAAGCGGTGAGAACATCTGCCTTTTAAATCTCCGTTTCCGAACATCGTGTCCGGTATGGGTGCGGATGGGCTCACAGAACGGCTACACGCAGGTCGTGGGCTAAGAAGTAGGATGACCCCGGCCTAAAAGCTGGACAGGGGTCAGTGGAAAACCTGAAGGTGGGCTGGTACTTTTGGTGTCAGGGGTCGCAAGCCGGTTCCGAATTTCTGGAGGAACTTCGTGATTCGGAATTTCTCTGCGTTAATGTATTGATGCTCCTGATAAGAAAATTACTAGCATTAAGTTACTTGTAATTGACTACCATTAGCAGTTACCACTTTAGGTAATTCTTATGGTTTTTATACACCTTTTTGGTGAGATAAGTTGAAATTAATCGATTATTTGCGGTACTAAATAACTGTATAAACATTAAGGCCTGGTAATTTTATGTTTAAATTTTTATTTGCTAGGCTAAAGGTGGTAATATCAAAATCACTGTCTTTATAATGATGGCACTAAAAAATTTAAGCTTTATGCAGTCAATTATTTTTTTTTTACAACTTTTTTTTTTTAACAGCGTTTAAAGGGTTGAGTCCTTTAACAAAGCAAATAGAGAAATATTCTGAAATGGTAATTATATAATTTATTAGCATGGATTTATCGAATAGTTTCGAATGAATGAAAATATGGCTAAATGTACTTATTTATTATATTTGAAATATAATATAATAAAAATCAGGGGTCACACTAAAACAGTTGAAATTAGCAAATCAATTTTTTTTCAGGTATTCCTTATTGTTTTTACTTTATTGATAAACATATAGTTTCGGTGCTACAATGTTCTTTATCAAAAATATTTTCAACATACTGACAAGGTGCTACGAATAAAGATGTAAACCGTTACGAACTCGTTTATCCGTTTCATTTTAAGCTATGAATCAAATTTTTTTGAAATTAAAAGGTATTTTAATTGTTAAAATTGATAAATAAATTTATAAATGACGAAGAAAAATTATTTTATAAAAAAGGAATCCAGATAAACGAACTAACATAAAATTTAAATCTAAACAGTGAGAAAGTTTAAAATACCTATAAATAAAATGAATACTACTAATATGTTAGTTATTAATTATTTTCATGTGAGTTATAAATAATATTTCTTGAATTATTTTTCAACTTAACTTATATTGTCCATACCAATATGGTTTCCACGTTGCTCACTTCTTCATTATACATTTATTAACGCTGTATATATGTGTATAATACTAACTTCTAAAATTTATTCCCTATCATATTTACAGTATTTTCTCACAACAGTTTATTTCTATCATTTAATTTTATGCGATATGTTTTATCACTTGCTTATTATTTACTCCTGACTCAATATTATTAATTAATTATTTATTGATATATCAGTTAATATATATTATTCGCTAATTAATAGATCATTTTAGGAACATAACTTCAATTATTAATTTATACATTAAATTATAAAAGTATATTTTTTATATTCATTTTAGACTTCCTTATAACTGTACCTTACATCTGTTTTAATTACATACCACTTTTAAGCTCTTAGATAAGTTTTACATACTTGGTATCTATTTAATTTTGTTCTGATGAAGACTTGCCTTTAGGGTCGAAACATTGGGCATTATTAAATAGTAGAAAAATATTTTCGTGTTTATTTACCGCAGCCCTGACCATCCTAATAAGAAAAATTATATTTTCTTATTATGATGGTTATATATAGGACTTGATTCACTACGGTTTAAAGTATTTCTTTATTGATTTGAGAATAAATATAAGAATGTGAGATTTAATTGGTGTATATTCAAGGTGCTGATAAAGTAGCATAAGACAGATCTTCACGGCTGAGGTACAATCGTTGAATCAGTGAGCAATGAGGATCCGGGAGGCAACTAGACCGCACCTGCTTAGCGGCAAACTTAATGCCATCTGGCTTAGGGTGAGTTCATTATACGGTGATAATGGGGGGACTATAATACCCAAAAGCATTTTTTTTTTTTAATATTCAAAAGTATTACTGTATTTCTATAAAAAAAAAAATTAAACAGATAACAAATAGCTTCTGACAGGTCTAGTTCAATAATGAACTAAAAATAGGGATAGTTCTATTAAAAAATCGACAAAATATATCCATAAATATATGTTTAATTTTAAATAATAAAAACATTAAAATATGTAATATAAAGTAAATTGAAAATGAGAAAATCAAAATTTTCATTCACTTTTAATTCACAGGTATTAACTAATAATAAATTTCAAATATGCAAATCACTTCATTACATGCATTTCAGATACTATTTATTATTTATACTAAATCTTACTTAATACCAAGATACTTCAGATTTTTAATGGGTGATTTCAAGTTACTATGGAAACCGAAAACCCTTACATCCCCATATGGTTTCTTATAGCAGCATTCTTCATTTTCTAGTCCATGAACATTACGAACGTTCATCGAACAACAATGAAAAAATAAAATCAAAGTCACGACAAAAAAAGCAACTATTATGAAACGATTTTTCCACCATTTTTAATAATTAATAATAGATTTTTACTGAATACTCAATATTTATAGATATCTTTATTTACCCATTACCCATGTTTATTACCCAACCATAACTATAATATGATATAAATTCACTGATCATCATAAAATATCGTATTGCCGTTATTATTATTTGTTTAAAGGAAAATTCACATATATGAAATTAAAATGTTTGAAGAATGGATTTACTTAAAAAGTTTTATTTTTTTTTTTTCATTAAAATATTAAGGTATTCCAATGCGAAATTGCAGGTGAGTATGTTCGGCAAGAAAATTGAGTAATAAATGAATGTATAAACCTCTAATAAAATATACAAAACTTTATTTTATTGCATTAATATACTTAAGTAGTTTAAAATTACTTTTTTACACAAAGAAAAATTATTCATGGTATTTCATATTTTTTAATTATTAAAAATATTAACTATCAATCTTTTCAATATTTTAGTAACGTTCCTCCTGCCTTTTTACCTTTGGCCATCTTAAAACTTCTTCTACATCTACACCCCAGCAATCTAATTAAAATTCCTTAGTTTCATAAATACTAATCAATAGAAGAATCAGTTGTTATTTTTCTTCGGACCTTTTATTTACAATAAATATATTAATTAATATTACATATAAATTTCATTATTTAAGAAACATAAATTACTTTTAAAACTATATAAACTAATAGATTCTTGTATTTCTAATCTGGGCAATTTGTTTTATATTATATTTTTAATAACTAATTTAGAAACCTATTTTTAAAACCTTTTTAATAAATGTGAATTTTTAATCCTCAGAGCTGTCTGTAGATTCTCAATTTTGTTTATCTATTAGTTATTGATTATACTTACTCACAGTCATAATTGTTAGAAACTGTTGTTTTTTACAAAAGAAACAGCAATAATAATGCATTTTTTACAATAAAAATTATTCAAAAGGGTTTAATAAGAGTAAGATAATAGTTTCTAATCTACAAGCCCCTAAAGGTAATTTTTAAATCCACTCCAGGTAAACCCCTCCACAGAGTTAATGATCTATACTATAATCCTGAAGCACTGCATTTTATAAATAGAAAATCCTTAAATGTAAAGGAATAACAGTATAAGGAGGAGAAAAGCTTCATAAAAACATTTTTAAAAAATTAGATAGAGCTGATTCAAAATTATAGTCACGTGTACAATAAATTAATTGTTTCTCAGCTCTTTCATTGTTAGAATTTAGAGTTTCATATGATTAAATTTATTATTTACTTCTATGTATAAGCTATCTTTATTAGACACTTCAAAACTACTTAATAAAAATTCAGGACTGGTTTAATCTTTGGACAATCAAATTAAATGAGGTTAATGCACACTCCGTCTACACACTTGTCTCCCAGTATACATAAACAAAAAACCAATTCCGCAGACAGCTTAAATAAAATATCTAGTACTGACTTTCAATAGAAGGATGGTATGGGGTTCTCACGAGAAGCAGACATGGTTTACGCTGAATAAGCACCTAAAGATCCTTTTCTTTCTATTTAACTGACGATCCGTACAAAAATTGAGACAGAGAATGTACACATTCATCTACTTACTGAAACCCATTTGGACAGCCAAAATAAACTAAAAACATTTCAATCAAAAACTCTACGTTAGATTATAAGATCTCCATGCTACGTCAGTAACAGAGCACTTGACACAGACTTATACATACCTTGTGTACAAGGCCACATTAAAACATCATATAAGACTGAGTGAAAAACTGTATGAAAAACACTACCACCACACCAATGGACTGCTAAAAGATATAGCTACAACGAACATTCCCAACACGTACAATAGACTAAATAGGAGCTGGGTGAGGGATCTCCTCAGCCAATTAATTAAATTCAGGAGGAGATATCGTACTAATGGTTACCGATCTCTATCATTCATTGACAGGTGTGAATAAAAATAAATAAAGTCAATTAAAAAAAAGAAAAGAAATTCTAATTATTATTCACTTTTACAACTACTTCAAATCAATACAACCATACAAATTGGACAATCGATACAGTCCAATTAGCAGGGATCTGAGACTATTGAATAACAAACAGATCGGCTTTTTGCAAAGAGAACACACAATGGAGGACCGAAGAGATCGAGTTATCCTGTGACCATCGCTTTCTTCTTCAGGATCTGGGGATCCTTTGCGTAACAGTTTCGAAATAGTTCCTATGTCAACTGTGGCCGAATGTGAGGAAGTCATCTTGCGGTAACCGAAACCTCATCATCCCGGTGCTATCAGTAATGTTGTCTTGTGGCGCAACAGAGATAATGCTTATGAAGACGTTATGTTCGCGGCGGGAGGTGAATGGCATCTGCTACGGTCGTTTGTGTCTGTTTGTTCAATTTTGAAACGTGACATTAACAAAGTTAAAAAGATAAATTTCGAGTAAAACTTGTATATTTGAATGGTTCCAGTTCTTTCCCACAGACTCGGCAAATGACTTGGATACTTAAAACGGTACTGTGCCTGTAAAACGATTTAGGACCAAAACTACTCCGTTAAGCTTCATTCAACTGCTTAGGCACCGATGAGAAAACACACATATTTCTTTTTTATTATTACTTTTACAAAATTAGATTGATCTGCAGTCTAGAAAAATAGGTATGTACTTATTATGAAACTCACCTAAAGGTTATCGCTTGGTATTCACATGTTATTTTGCACCGTTTCTCATTATAAAAGATATTCTAGAATAGGCTTTTGATTTTCTATTAATTTTCATTTCAAAAACATCCAGTTTATATATTTTTTTCATAAATTTCAATTTCAACAAAATTAATACTTAAAAAACTTCTCCCCACTTTGCAGGGCTTCTTCAGGACTGATAAGAGTGACGTTCTGGTGCCAACTTTTTGTTATTATTTTGAAACCTTTATTGACCACTACATCATACGGTCAACTATCTCCTACCAATTTTAAAATTTCTATTTCAGTTACCTTTTTATCTTATAAATTTTTTTCATGGGTTTTAATATAATTTTTAGCGAAAAATTTAAGCACTTTTTAAAAACATTAATTTTAACCAGAATGAATTATTAATAAATTTTAATGAAATCAATGTGCCTTCAGTCTCCCTGCTTCCTTCAATCCAGTATTCCAGTCTATCA